>NC_069130.1:73415643-73668143 GCF_026914265.1 Mya arenaria
GTCAGTAAAATAGCAGAACAGAGTCCGAAATTTAAGTGTGAACACTTTTGAATTACAAATCACTAGCTTGACTGAGAAGAAATGACAAACGTTTTGTAAATTACATATTCTGGAACCCTGAAGCCAGGGTCAGATTCAATATCCTTGTCTACATTTTTTAATTCTTAACTAAGAAAAATACACACACCACGAATGCTTCTCTTACTTTGTCATTCTGTTAGTTTCAACCTTTTATCGGTCATTAAATTTATTCAAACTTCAAAGATTTGATAAGCACATGTGTTTCTTAACTATGATATCAATCAATCAATCAATTCATCAATCAATCAATCGATTCATCAATTGGCCGCTGTATTGTATGATATCAGTGTTTTCTTTCAACATATATATCTTATTATCCATCAGCATATGCCAAAATGTGGGCATATGTCAGCTTTCTGTGACTGTTTTTATTCATTTAAATTTAAAGACATAGTTAATTCCAGAACAATTTTTTTTGTTGGGATTCACCAGAGTACATTATTCTCTATCAAAATCAACTTTCAAGTCACTTTTGATTTTAAATCCATCAAAAGGTTTACAAAATGTTCCATAGGTTAAAAAGGTTTAAATAACATACACACTGATTATATTATAAACCAAAAACATTTTCTGTGAGACATAATATATCATATAGTCTCTGTTTAAAGATGCTCTCTCACAGATTGACCGATTTTACAATTATTTTTTTTTTGTCTTGGAATGAGGCATTATTGCGTAAATGTCTGGAAAACAGCTGCTGACCAAAGTTTAGACATTTTATCTTAATTTACTTTTGGAAATTGATCTTTTATGGCTAAAGATGAATAAAGTGTTACTTAAGCTTTAAGAAAATTGAAATTTTTAGTAGTTTTTCAAACAATTGAGATCTTAAATGACTTAATTCAAGGCTCTGGTTCTGAGAAAAAAAAAATAAAAAATAATAATGTCAATCTGTAGAGCGCAGCTTTAATGTTACTTTCTAAAATATAACAACACAAAACTCTGTTTTCAATTGTTTAAAAGAGTGAAAAGAAATAACCAAGGCTGAAACAAGATAAGATCAGCAATGACCCTAATTTGTGAATGGTCAAGTTTCTGAGACCAAAGCCTGTCAGTGTTTACAGTTATATACACAAATAACGATTTGCGTTGCTGATAAGCTCTAGCTGAAATTCAGCAGGTCCCTGGTACATATGCTTAGGACTGAGAAAGGAAATTGATATCTAAGTTAGAGGAGATTCTAAGCAAGTGTGGTTTGGACACCACAAAATGCTTTTTTAAAAACAATGTGTGAATTTTTATCTTTATTATTAAAAACTCATTGCAAAATATTAAAAAAATAATTTCTTCTCATAATGTTGAATCCCCAAAACTGTGTTCTACACTATTCATCAAATGTATATTTACATAGTTAAAGAGTATTTTGTATGTCTCAAATGATTGCTTAAGGGCATTTTGCATACTTTTACAGTAGTGGATGGTATTTTTAGTATGTGTTAATCATGGCTTTGATGTAATTTGCAGATTCCAATGTGCCAAAAAGCTGCCATAGCTGAGGTCAAGCAACGTGAAGTCGGGAGAGGCAGCACTGATCTGATTCATGAGTCTGATGCACATAGAATATCCTATCATTTGCTGGAGGCCATTAATTCTGCAGACATGAGTGATTTGATTGGATTGCACAATATCTTAACTCCTACATGAATAACACTATCTGATTGGCCTAGAACGGTCACATGCATGATGTGTATATTCCATAATAATCCCTGTAACTTTCAACATTTTCACAATATACTCATAATATTACAATTTAATTGTACATATTATAACACATGATATGACAATCAAATTGTATACAGTTGTACAGCAGCTAATAAAAGCAAGTTATTTTATGATATACTCATGATATTACAATCACATGACAGATGACTTCCAGCCTTTTTATAACATTTACAATCAAAGTGTACATACCAGGATATTTTTGCTGATTTTTACTTTAAATCGTTGCTTCTGATTATTTGGTAATTCCACCACAGGCGGTGTTGATGATTTTACTAATTATACCCCCGACAAACGAAGTTTGAAAGGGGTATATTGGAGTCGCCCTGTGGTCCGTCGGTCCGTCAGTTTGTAAGTCAGTCCGTTGCAATTTACCTTGTCCGGAGCATAACTTAAAAACAACTGGATGGAATTGGATTAAACTTCATATAATGGTAGAGCATAATGAGAGGAAGTGCAGTGTACAATAACCATAACTCTATTCTTGCTTATTACTGAGTTATTGCCCTTTGTTACTTTTTTTGTCCAGACTCCAGAGTATACATTGAAATGTACTGGAATTCATTGAAACTTCATACAATAGTAAAGCACAATGAGAGGAAGTGCAGTGTTTAAGAACCATAACTCTACTTTAGCTAATTACTCAGTTATTGCTCTTTATTTGTTGTTTTTTTCCAGACATTAACAGCAAATCACTAGATGGAATTTATTGAAACTTCATACAATGGTAAAGCACAATAAGAGAAAGTGAAGTACACAAAAACCATAACTCTATTTTAGCTAATTACAGAGTTACGGCCCTTTGTTACTTTTTCTTGTCTGGAGCGTAACTTGAAAACTATTGGATGGAATTTAATAAAACTTCATACCGTGATAAATCATAATGAGAGGAAGTGCAGTGAACAGGAACCACAATTCTATTTCAGCTAATTACAGAGTTGCTGCACTTTGTTACTTTTTTTGGAATAAACAATTACATGCATAAAGTGTCTTTAACATTTTATTTTTACTACACCTAAACAATTTTATATTTACGTTTATGTTAGAAATACCTCTATTTAATTAAGTCTAAAAGTCATTCTCTATTCCTTCTACCTAGCCTCTCTCCCTTATCTCCCTCTTACTGAGAAAGGTTCGGTTTATATATCCAGTTTTAACAATTTTAAGGCCGGAGAAAGCTGGACAATGGCCAAAGAAATGCAGACAGTATTGCGTACATAATGGTGGCCTGAGAAAAGCGGACACTCCGGCTGAAGGAAGCCAAACAATGGCCTAAAAATCTGGACAATTGTCGAATAAATCTGACCACTATCATATAATACTGCATAACATTGGCTGAAGCCTCTGAATACACAAATGCATAGTTTATGTTCTCTCTGTAGACCTGGAAAGGATTTAAAAGAAACAAACAGTAGATCTACTACTCAGAAGCTTATACTGCTTTGCACATGTCTGTCCAAAGATCAAGGTCACATTGGCCTCGAATGATAAAAAGTTTTCTGATTGATAACTTGACAATGCCTGCAAAGATAGCCCTCAAACTTGACTTTGAGGTTTAGCCTGACCAGTAGATGACCCCTATTAATTTTGGGGGTCATCAGGTTAAAGATCAAGGTCACAGTGACCTTGAAGCCAACTCAACTCTTGGACTTTTGGTCATCAAATTTGAAATGAAGGTTGGGCCTGACCAGTAGATGACCAATGGTGATTTGGGGTTTCATTGGGTCAAAGACCAAGGTCACAGTGACCTTTAACACCAAAAAGTTAACAAAGCTTTTCCCAGTGATAACTCGATGAAGGCTGTGCCTGACCAGTAGATGACACCTTTTGATGTTAGGAATCATCAATGTCCTAGTGACCTAAAGATGTTTGAGTGATAACTTCATGCCTGCAACCATGGCCCTCAAAATTTACTTTGGGGTTGCGCCTGACCTGTAGATGTACCCTTTAAAGTGTATCGAAGCATAAATGCTTCCTACATAGGTATATATATTTACCAACCATAAACGCTTCAGATTTATTTTGTGTATTCAACAGCTGTACAAGTTTAAACATACTTGGTCTAACTCTATTATAACGGTTAATATTATTTTGTCTTTACAGAACATAAGGTTAACATGTGATACTTGTCTTCTTATTCAGAAGAGTCATATATTTGACAATGACGCAAGTTTTTTTCTTGTCTATTGTATATACTAGTATGTATTCTTAAATTGTGGGAACAAATACGTAATTTTGTAATAGCAATTCTAAAATTTCTTGATATCATCATACAGTTTATGACTAGAAATCCTGATAAAAATTATCTGACATCCATTGGCAGAAAAACAGCTGACAGTTGTTTTCACATTATTTTTAAGTATAGTTTGTTAATTTAACTGATTTGATTGGTTAATATGAATTATTGATTAAATAAATATTGACTTGTAAATATGAATTGGCTGAAGATTATATGTAATGGCTACCACGTCCGAAAATTTTACCAACCCTTCTGAAAAACTACAATAAACTGTTATATTATATCCTTGAAGGCATAGAGTAAACAGAAAGTAAGGGCAGGTAACCTAGGCTATGTGTTATCGACCGATACAAATCGAGACGTTTTGTCTCGTCAGTCACATGACCGGTGAGTAGGTAGTTTTTGCCTGACCAACTGCAGACAACTTCTAGCCACAACTAGTGATGCTCACATAACTCGTGCGCAAATCCAAATAATCTTAAGATTGATATACAAATTGCACTCGTTTCAAAAGTGTCATAATCAAGCATGCAAAAATTTAACCACGAATATTTTCTCTGTTGAATGTTCTGCACCGGTGAATGGTTACACCACGGCCGGGGTGTATAAAACACAGGTGTTTGGTCAAAAATGTAATATTAAGTTAATATATGACACAAAACTGACAAAAAACAACAATTTCGGACAAAAACCTGGTCACTTATACTATCAATAGAGATTGATAGTATAAGTGACCAGGTCTTTGTCCGAAATTGTTGTTTTTTGTCAGTTTTTGGTCATATAATGACTTAATATATCATTTTTGAACAAACACGGAGTCAAATTCCTGTGGTATAGAAGGGATAGCTTAGAAAATGGGCCGTATATACACCTTTCAGGTGGCCCCGCAGTGACGGGTGAATTTGGTGGTCTTGTCTTCATGCCAAAAAATGTATGGAATGGGCCTCAACTGGGGTACGCATTTGGCGTAGATTTTACCAGCAGTTTGTTCCGCAGGCCAGGGATTTTACCCGTGTTGGCTTGACCGTAAGTCAAAGTTCCCGCTATTCCCTGAGGGGGGGTGGCTGTTGTTACAATTGGTGCATTATGGTTTCCTGGAACAACCTGTTTTCGACTGCTAAATGTTTATATACATTTAAATCAGAAATAAGTGATGATAAAACAGGGGCGTAGCTTGGCAAAAATCAATGTGTAGGCCCTAGCTGTTGTTCTAGGGGGTTCAGGGGCATGCCCACGCGAAAATTTTTGAAATCCTATATAGCCGCAGCTGTATTTTGGGGCATTTTTTAATAGAAAAATAAATTTTATAATTTTGCAGTTTTTGTCAAGCTGAAAAGTATATTCCATACTTGTTCTAGAGCAGTTAAAATTTTCAACAAAAAATAAATTTATGATTATTGAAAAACTCTCCGTACAGTATTCAGAATATATAAATGACATGAATATATAACTGACCATGTAAATAAAAGTAATCAGACTAAGAAACCGGAACTAGATTGTAATCGTACAAACACTTTATGTAGCAAAGGCCAAAGCTAATGTATTTATAACATTATTAATGTTGACGTCCATGTCCTTGTGAATATGCAGTTATGCCATCGATGACATCCTGTCTGTGCTCATGGTTGACCGCAAATAGTTCTTGATTCGCTTCATAGCACTGAACGATCATTTGCATGATGCTGATGTCGGTGGCATTGTCATAAATACACGGGTACAAATCTTTGCTCGTCTGTCTGAGCGTATCTGGGAGCCAAGGTGGTCTACTTTCTGCGATATTCCACCGAACTCTCCACCTCGCAACTTCGTTACCGAAAGCTTCAAACGAATGCTGGAGATCTGGAGCATATGCGGCATATATGGACGGAAGCATTTCATCTTGTAGACCTGGCAAATGGTTTGGCAGAAGATACTGTGCCGCAAAGCGGTCTTCATTGCTTAAAATGCGGGTCTCCATTTCCTGTATCAAATGATCAAGGAATACATTGAACAGTGTTATTCTCCAATAGTCCGAAACTGTATCTTTATCCGGGTTAGCGCGGTGATTTTGCCTACCAGCCCTTCTTGGTCTTGACGGGATTATATCAAATTCCGCGGCAACATTTGTAGCTTTTTCAAAGAGAGCGCCCCACACTTCTTGGTCGTTTCGCTCATTGTTCATTAGCTGAAAGCAATTCCTTTGACAGAGGCACAATGAACGAAGCCCAAAAATTCCTCCCTTACTGTACCCTTATTGTCATCAAGTCTGACACAGAGCGAAAACTGTTCTTTAGTTGATTTATCGGTAGCTTCATCGACAATTATTGCAAAGGATGGACAGTTCAGACAGTCGCTAAGAAACCTCTCCTTGACTTGTTTATCGCAAATGTCAATAAATTCGTTTTGGATGTCAGGGGAAGTGTACTTGGCATTATATTGTGCGCTAGCTAGGTGCTCCGACAGAATATCATCATTTTGTGCAAATGCAGTAAGTATTGCGTAAAAATTACTAGTTTCCTCTGTATGCCCTCGTAGTGGTATGTTTTGCTTTGCACATATAACTATTATTTCAATTATTCTATGCAAGACATGTCATGTTCTCCACTGTTGTCCTAGCGGAGTCCGACAGTTTCTTGTTAATAGAATCACTTTTTCCAAACTGTATGTCTTGATAACTTTTAGCTCGAGCGGAAACATTATTATGACAAGTTTCATTTTCATGACTTTTAACCAAGGATGACAAGTTCTTCCAATCAGTCATACCAGATGAAAACATCTTCTTTCAGCCATCAGTACCTCCAAACAGGCAACAGTTCACACAATATATCGCATCCTTTGACTTAGAATACCGCAACCATTTGTTCTCCAATAGCCATTTACCATTTAGTTTTCGTTGTTTGCCTCCAAATGTCCTGTAAAGCAACATATTTCAGTGTTAAACATTTTTGAGGTAATTCTAGAAAAATGGTTTCGGACGGACGGATGGACATACAGACGAAAGTAAAAAAAACAACACCAACTGGTTACAAAAGTATTATGAGTGGTAAAAATATATTTTTTTAAATTTATATGTTGGATCGAGGAATCGAACTGGTGACGCTTGTGTGGTAGTCAAACATTATACCACTACACCACATTCGTTTAGCCAGTTATATTATTGTTAAACTAGTACCGTACATATTAATTTAACGCATTTGTTTCGTAAGTAAAACAATAAACATTTTATTTTTCAAAAATAAATAAGATCAAAGGCAAATTTAAATTAAAATTCTGCAATAAAAGCAGATGATACATATTTCTGTCTGTTGAATTATTTTATGTCATACGCTGTTCACATGTCGCAAGGTCAGATGCATTAATTTTAAAAACTATGAGACAGAAATGCAGTAGGCACATACCGAAATGGAAATGGGTAGGACAGACAATACAACCAGGTTTCAGTCAGAAGACGTCGCTTAGTTTCCTCATCAGTGGCACAGATGCTAGAACCGCCAATATCCGGATATGGAGGGTCCTGGTGGGCCATGTCAAGTTGTTACAATTTCAAATCAAGCGCTCAAAAAACTTTGATCTGACTTCCTTGGTCGCGTTACCACACTACTTCGAACCAGTTATGAAAACCTTCGACGTCAACAATATGACATTATCCGGAATTCTTTTCTTTGATAAAACAGGGTTCAAATAGTGTTTTTCAATGCGGAATTATTCTCATATTTGATGGGTTCGCTGCAGATTGACACTATACCCCTTACCTCACTAACCCTTCATCTTTTATTGCGTTTTTGAAATTTATTATTTTCATTTTTGAGAAAAATGTGTAGGCACGTGCCTACAGTGCCTAAAGGAAGCTTCGCCCCTGTAAAAGATGAATGATAGTGTGTGTACCATTTAAAGGCTTAAGCAATCAATCTGTAACATCAGGCTGTAGGAGCTGGGGCTGCAGGGGCCGCGGTTGCGGCCCCAATATTCTGGCTAGTAACGGCAATGGGGCGGCGAATATTTGATACCGATTTTGTTAATAATAGTATTTTAAATAAAGCTACGCACATATATATCAATACCAGTCTGACACGATATTGAATAAATTGGTCACCAGGTCATAATTAAACCTGTGACCATCTAGCTAATTTGCGTGTGAATGGCGTGAAAACAGTCGTCGGATTATTAAAGACGTGTTAGTGGAAGAAGAGGCAATAAGACAATAATTATTTGTATCGTTTTTGATCTTTCAAAAACTGTAGTTCAATAAGACGCTCAAATTCATTTATGACATGGGTGAATTAGGGGTTTATTTCTACTATTGTGTTTACATGTTTTATCATACACCATACTACTTTTGTTTGTTCACATATTTATATTTCATTATTTATTCTTTCCATTTAACATGTCAATAACTTATATGTATAAGCACTGAAAAGTGGAAATAAAGAGTATATATATAATTACTCGTTAAAATAGAACTGTCATTGATTAGCCAGCAATATGTATTATTTCAAACTCGTCACATTAAAGTTTGACTTTAAAATGGACGTTCCAAATCAGCCTAAAAGATATTTTGGCACTAAAAAAACTGAACAAATGGCATTTAACTCGCAATGGTTCCAAAGTCATTCGTGGCGCTGCACTATGAAGAGGTAAACTGCGCTAATTTGTTATTTAACATACATTGTGAGACTGCGCAAATAAGAATAAATGCTACTAAATGATAATAGTTTTATATCTATCAACTGCTTTAACCAAAAAAGGTTTAGATAAAAACATGAAAATAAAACCTGAACTCACTGGAAATCGAGTCTTTCAATGCTTAAAATTAAAAAAAAACGACCGTAGGGGACACCCCTCTGGAGCCCACTCCTTCAGCGGCCCCAATGTCAATTTCCTTCCTACGCGCCTGAACATGAAATAAGTGAAGAATGTTCGCCAAGGGAAAATGTAAACAAGGACCAATTCTCCTTGAACTTCGTAAGCTACAATCAAAATACCTGGCTCATAGATGCAGTGGCCCATTATATACACATTTAAACCGGTATTCTTGTGAAGAGAAACGGTATATGACGAAAATTCTTCAAGATGTGAATTATCACAAACACTAGCCAGACATTGTTCTTTCAAAATAACGTAGAACCTGGCTCGCCTTGATCGATTAGTGCAAGCGCCGAAGGGCCAAATTCACTGAATCTTTACAGGAAGCCTCATTGCATGACCCTCTACAAAAATACAACAAGGCATTGAGATTGATCAACAACAACAAAATGGCTGACTTCTTGTTTTGCTAAAAAAGACACTCTTAAACTACCAGGCTAAATTCAATGAAACTTTAAAGGTAGCTTCATTGCATGACCCTTTACATGCCCTGTACTGGTATATTGTCTTCCAGGCTTGCTCAAATTCTGACTTTTATTAAGCTGGGCTTGTTCAAAAATTTAATGCCAAGCAAAAGGATAAGAATTCGGGCTTGTTCATCTCGACGTCTAATTTTGATGACTGCTTGTGTTTTTGTTATGATAGGTGTGAACTTTCTGGCTGGAACACTGGCTCATCACTGAAAGGGGAAAGGGGGAATACAGATATTCAACATTGAGCCAGTGTTTTTTTAAGAGCTAAATGTTGACAACAATAACACCATATGTTTGAAATATAAACAGTGATGTTCTGATGATCAATTATGTTAAAAAATTGATGAGTTGGGCCTTAAATCGACGACAATTTATTGTATTTGGTCATTATCGACCATCAATTCTTTTTTCCTCTTGTAATTTGCATTGGTATAATAACCGCCCATTTCCTCATAGTTTTTGTGTGTTCTCAAAATTTCAAGCATATTGTTATTTTTTCATGTTGGCCATTATGTAGCAAATTTTGAAGAAACTTAAACAAAGTGCCATCAGTGTGAATGAACGTTTGATGAGTATGACACATAATTAACTTAGAAATACAGACAAAGCAGTGGGTTCTTTCTTGAAGCTGTTTAAGTTTTCTCTTAGGTCATAAAGTCTTTGGTAGAAAAAATCAGAATATGACAAAACGATGATGATAATATATTCTTACATTTCAGCCTCTTTTACCAGAAGAGCTAGCTGTAGATGTAGAGAAGGTCCACATAGTCTAGTGTGCGTATGTACGGATAGACGCATCAAGAAGAAGTTCATAAGGCATACATCGAAAACCTTGCAAACCACAGGTATTGAACTTTTGTTTTTTATGGCTACCTTTATTTGATTTTTATTAATTCTATCATTTGTAGCAACGACTGTATGTAAATGACTTAAGAATAAACTTGTGGCAAGCTGACATTTATTGTGACTTTATTGGCAAAAGCTACTTAACTTGCTATATATATTTGTTCTTGGCACAAATGCATTTTGTTTTCTTCCATGGTCATAATAAGTGCAATGATCTCAACCTTTCGGTAATCAATATCGACATTTGCCATAGCCATCCTTGTTGCAATTTACAAAGGCGAAGTAAATATGTAATCATTCAAAGTTTATCAAATTGTGTTCATTTACAGATCAGTGGTAGTGTCTCTTTGCTTGTTGCCGAAGAACATCTACTCGTTTTAGCAGTATCGCGGTGAATACAGCTGTCACACGATAACCCAGTGGGCAGAGCGCGAGTTCCGCATGATGGATCACTTCTTTGTCGACCACGGTCACTACACTGAAACGTATCGCCAGCATGGAACTCCAAGCACCTCATTGTAATGCACCAGTCAATTGTAACCACGGCCCCACCCCACTAGGTCCGGGGGTATACCGGGGATAAGGGCCGTGTTTTTACTTTCCAGGTGCCCCCGCAGGGCAAGGTGACCGCAGTGGTTTTGTCATAGCGCCAAATTTAGCGGAGATTGGGCCTTATATAGAGTCTCTGGAGTGCGGGGGCATTTGGCCGGGGTTTAACCATCAGTTCGTCCCGCAGGGCGGGGATTTTACCCGGGGTTTGCTGGATCGAAAGTCAAAGTCCCGGCTATTCCCCGGACCGGGGGGGGGGGGGGGGGGGGCTGTGGTTACAATTGACTGGTGCATAAGTGAAGTTATCTCAGTATACACTACTCCATATTGTTTTTATTTCGCCAGGTGCTTTTTTGCGAGTGCCTAGTCTGGTCATTTTCTTAGAGTTAACATTTAATTTGAATATTTTGCATTGTTTCAAATCTGCTGCCTTGAATGATATATGACAGTCTCAAAATGAAGCAATGTACAGTCCTTTTTATGAGTAAAGACAGCTGTGAGCCGATATTTAGACCATTTATGTGGAGCTAACCAGTAATTGGTGTTCTTTTTGAGCAGCAAGGAGAATGTGCTCTTGGTGGGACTCAAACTTACAACCTTTTAAATGAACTGTGGACATCTATCCCACTCCACCAATCACAGCTTGTGCCTCACCCCTAACTAAAGAGTATTATAATGTAACTGAACGTTAAACTTTTTTGTTCATATTCATATTGTGTCAGGAAAAAATAAACAAGGAATATTGAAAATGTACTATCATATATGTTTTCAAATAATGAACTTCAGATTATCAGACTCGAAATAGTCTGTAAGTCCCTAAACTATGTATATCTTGCCATAAAAACCTGTATAGGGCAAAACTCTACTTACATCTATGTACATGAATTAGAATGTTGTGGAGTACTACAAGGCAAACAGCCTAAGCAACCTACCCTTTGTTATTTATCTCAAGGTTCAGCCACAATGATGAGGTCAAGGTGCGACTCGTGTTCCTGGCAGGAGTGTTAGCCTCCACCTGCTCCACAGACAACTTCCGTAAGTTTTACTCTAAATTCGACTAAACGCACATTTGAGTACCTAAATACTGCATACCACTGTTTGGGAAACTAAAGTGTTTTTTTATTAGCTTAATCATGTCAAATGCCAGCTCAGTTGTTGATGTCTGATCAAAAGTTTTGAATAATTATGTTGTTACAGAGACTTCCTTTTAATATGGTTAGCTTAAGTTCAACTATTTAAGTTAGTTGACAAACACCATTTTGTAATAAAAATTGAACTTATACATGCAAATGAATGTTTCATAGTATCAGCAATGTCAAACTGATAACTCTTCATTACCATGTTTTAGGCCTAAACCTGGACCAAGTGGACACGTTCTGGTCGTGCATAGCCACGTGTTGTGACGACTGGCTTAACTGGGACCTCAACCAGGCAAAGAGTAAAAATCATCACGCCCTAGGCCTTGACACATTTAAACACCTCTTCTTGGAGAAGGTATGTTATAGGATGATTGTTAACTGATTACTCTGCAGAGTGATAGCCTTGTTGTCTTGACTCTGTTAGATGCACACTATTTTTTTTAGTTTGACATGACTTAAATACCACTGAAGATGAATATTGAGTGTTGTCTGACCATGTCTGAAAAAGAGTGAGTGGGAAAAAAATTTAAGCATTTCTCGCAAAGCATACCCTAGGATAGAAAATATTTTGTAGAGTACTTATGAAATCAGCATTTCATGCCCTGACAGGTATATTCAGTTTTCACAGGTCGCACCTTTCCCCACACAGACACAATGCAAGGGGCAGGCAGTAAAGAAAAAACAGACTCTAAGAACAGTACTAAGATTAATTATAAGACCTATTCCTCCATGACAGATGTGGCCCTGCGTGCCTTTAACTCAGACGCGAGTGTTGCGGCAATCCAGTATGTGAATGGCTACTACATTTGGTTTGGAAACGGTGTGCTGGAGAAAGAGGAGGAATTTGTGCACCGATGCATGGGCAGCTTGGTATGCGCACTGGATAATGTCCAACAGGTATGGTTGTCAGTAGAAACAGGATTTCTCGTCAAGAAAATTTTAGGATGCGTTTAAAATAAACAAACTCAAAGAGTTTGTACACGGTCTGCTTTGTGGGCTCAAAAATGTCCAACAGGTAGTAATTGTACATTAATTCATTGGAGACCTGGGTTAAAGCTAGAGTGAGACTAGTCTAAAGTCAAACTGTTTCCTTTAATGACCTTAAGGAGACGTTGTTAGAATTACTCCCCAGTAAAGAGTAACATTGAGTAGATACAGCATCGGGCATGTTTTTCATTGAGGTATTTTGGTAGGCTTGCTGCTGGTGTGATTTTTTTATATTTTGTTAATAACATTTAAGATATTCAAATTAGTACACATGATCTCTCAGCAGGTCAATCATGATAAAATTCTCCAATTTAAACTACTGCTCTAGGAGCCTGAGACCTGCCTGATGGTGATTCAGCGCGGCCTAACATTGATGCGAAACCATCTAGAGGTGTTCAGGAAGAGATACGCGTTTCACCTGCGCACCTGGCAGATCTGCGGCAGTGGCAGTGGCATCATCAGTCACCAGCGAAGCCTGCTTGACAAGCAGTTAACTCTCATACGTATCTCACTTCAGCCTGCCGCACTTGGAAAAAGGTCGGTTGTCTATTCTTTCATGTTAGTGAGTAATTCTACTGAAAATGTATTGAAATATTATGTTACATCCGTAGATAATCATTTCTCTTGGAGAGTCAATTTGTGAACATTGCATTGAACAGGATCCTCCAACTTTGTGTGAGTGTCTCAATTAAACTCCCTTTCTGATTAATCTCCTTACGAAATCAGCACAGTGTCTCTATTTTGTGGCTAGTATGATTATGAAAACATGGAATGCACAAGGCTGCTTGTGCTTACTATATTAAGCCATATACTATGTTAATGGGTTTGAAGGATAGGCTTTCATGATGACTGTTAGGGTAATATTTTACAAGCCTGCTAAAACTGAAGTTATAACAGTGTTAGTTTAATTTTCAGACAATGATGGTGATGTCGTCTACTGATCTCATTGCAGAGTTATGAGCAGAGGTGATGCCGAGATGCAATTTAAAGATGGACAGGTAATGTGCAAGTTGTCATGGTAACTGTGGGAATGTTTATAGTTTGTAAAGACGGAGGAAATACCAATTACAAATGAACACATTTACAGTCAAGAAGATGCCCCAAAAATAAATTAGGAAATCCTTATGTTCATGTACATTGAGCAATCATTGAAAAATATAACTCTGTCTTGAATGTGTCTGAAAAATAAAACCATTTGATTGTAATGTGTGTATAAAAAAGCATGAGAATGTTATATAATGTAGCATGTTTTGGTTGCCATGTTCTGTTCATATAAAAATCTTTTTTTAAATACAGCCATTTTTTTTGGCCTTCGATGGGAGTGTTTGCCAACTCAGTGCGTGTATAGTATAATACCATATGATAAATTGTGTCCTGCATTCGTTTTTTTACCAGAGTTTGATTGAGAGTTTAGTTTCTTAAAACACTTCGACAAACCTTTTCACAACGGAGCACTGTCAAAACATTATTTTACAAACAGGTTTGTCGAAGTGTTTGATGAAACTAATGACTTTATCAAATTTTGGTAATAATACAAATGCAGGGCTCTGTAAGCAGCATAGACTGCCCTTTCTTTTATTTAAAATGGTGTTGTTAAAGAAAAGTTATCTTTGATTTAAGTCTTCATTTTAAGCAAAAAGTTGCCTTCTGACGTAGCATATATGACGTAATTTATCACGTGGTATACAGACATTGCAACTGTCTGCTTTCAGATTGTCCTGGTGTCAGTTGGTGCAGGCAGACAGACTCATAAGATGGACGGCTCTATCCCTTCAGCCAGCTAGTACCGGTTCCCCAAAGGGAACGCCTTCCAATGATGCTCCTGAACCAGGAACCGCACTTTGACCAGCTCTTCACAATGTTGGAGAAATTAAGCAGACTTGACCTTGGGGCACTTAAGATGGTAAGCCATTTATGACTTAGCTTGGAGATGTTTTTACAAGAAAAGACACACAAGAAAAAGTAACTTGTCCATACCATTGAGATTCAGAACATCTTTGTGCAAAACTCATAGACTTGAAGTACCCTGACAAGGTTTAGATTTGTGTAAAGTTACATCATTCTGATTAAATTTATGTATATCGTAGCTTTAAAAAACTTTAGCTATGACAGCAGCTATTGTGAATGTTCTGATGTTTGAATGTAATTTCAGGAGAGCCAGGAGCGTGTGGGACTGCAGACGGCGACAGTTCTCTCCCGTAAAGTGTGGGAGTTGCTTATGTTACTGCCGACCAACACTGATGTCCTTAATGGCTTCCGCAGCATCATATAATGTATGTACTTACTCTGCTTTACCTGCTGAGTGCTATAAAAATATGAATAAAAGAAAATCCTGGTTGTATTTTCTGAAATTTATTAAATTGTTCTGTGTAACTGAAAAAATTGACAATGAAATGTTTGCCTTCTATTGGAAGGGTTCTTAGGGCTATTCCATTTAAACATATAACCCCCGGGGTGGTGGGGAAGGTACTTTTAAATTATACCACCCCCGTACAGATGCAAATTGACCCTTTTAGGGTCTAAATTAGCAAAAAACAGACACCCACCCGTATACAAAAAAATAAAATTGCCTTCCCGGGGGGGGTTATGTTCTTATGGAATAGCCCTTAGCCTTTTATTACTGTAACAGTAAAAAAAGGCTGTAAAAATTTTAATTGAGGTAGTTTACTTATGAGCATTGCTATTTTCAGGGATCGACACCAACTCAAGACTTGAAGAAGCTCCTAATCCTCACAGTCCCCACAGACTCATGTATTCCCTACAGATTGTTGAGGGACTGTCCTGGGTCTCTAAAAACAGGCGCCATAGGTCTATGGTCAGTGTATTTGGATTTAAAAGTTCTTGATCTTTGATTATTGAGTAATAAAACATACACATGAACAATTTGAACTTCTAGAGTGGGCATGTATTTTATGTGAAAATATGGTCTTTGATTATGGCCGTTTTTGCTGAAATGAATTGGTTTGTGACACGGTCAGTTTTTGGAAGTGTAAAAATATATGCAAAAAGCTACAGAAACATGCTCAGTAGCAAAAAGTTTAAAAATAAACCCCGTTTAGTGGCATTATGGGCAAACGCCAAAGACATAGAACACAAATTCACAAACAAGAAACATAGAACAGCACAAAACTCTACAAACAGCACAGTGCATAAATACTATATATATATATATATATATATATATATATATAAATAATTGGTATGTTTATCAAGAATTGTTAGGTACAGCCTTGGAACGGTCAGTAAAATGTAAATTTACTGGGGGTTTAAACCAGTTTATGTGCACAAACCTCACTCTTATCCCAACAATTCTTAATAAAGATAAAACGCAAAAGGTAAATCTTATCAAAGTATGCATTAACTTGAGGAAACCTATCAATAAAACAAATAATAATAAAAAACGAAAAGGTAAACCCCAAGTACTTCAATGATTAGAGATCCCAACTCTATCTGCAGACGGAGGGAAACAATTCAGAGCACCTAATGCAAATACTTTTCAAAAATACGATGCAGTCATCATTAGAAACCAAAAACATCACACACAGTCTGCCTTATAAAATAAAAGGTTTAAGACTGTGTGATCATAGAGTTTCATAATAAAAAGCATCATTGTACTAAAACTGGGAACAAATAAAGAAAAACATTATTGAAAATAAAAGCGACTTGTATATGCTCTTCTCTCCTTCCAAATGATTTGAAAACGTAAAATATTTGATGAAAATTAAGACCGAAGAAGTAAGAGCATTCTTCAGTATCTGATTATTGATAAAAATATTTGCAGGCCCATCGAGGCGGTGGTGACTTGTACAGGACTAGCACAGAGTCCGAGATGTCTGTTGATGACGAACAACCTCCAGAGGAACACTGGAGTAGGAAGGTGGGCAAATTGTATCACTTTCTTAAAAATGCCCAATTGCAAATATAAAAGAAAATGCTATGTATACCAGGTTTTGTTTTTATTTCTCTGTAACATTGCAATATAGAAGGGGTTAAAGTGGTCTCCTGATATTTAGGTGTCCACCTCTGATGTTTTGTGATACAAGGTTACGCCTACCAGAGGTTTTTATTCATGACGTCTCAAAAAAGATGCCAGTGTAGAATTCTACGAGGGAAATAAACATGCTTATCACTGTTGTTACAATTGAACAAAGATAAATAAGTATAGACTAAGTTAAAATACAACCTTTATGTTGCTTGTGAAGAAATAACAACCTGTTATATATATGTATTTATTGTGTTAAAACCAAAGATGATTGCCCAAACCAACCACATGTTTGTTCTATTCTAAATGTAGTTCACAGAGAAGAAAGGGTTGAGCCACATGTTCAGCATCTTCAAGTTTGGCAGCCTACAGATGAAAGAGGATGAAGCCTGGAGTCAGGTTCAAGAATTGTTTTCAATCCAGATTCAATAAATGTTTGTAGTTCGGATTGAAACAGTTTTCGTAGTTTAAATACAAGAGTTGTTTGTACTTCAGAAAGGAGACTTGTTTGCAGTTCAGATACTATAATTGTTGTTTTTCAGATATGCAAATTTCTGTAGTACAGACCTGATATCTGCTTACAGTTCAGATATGATGATTGTCATAGTTCAGATAAGGGAATAGTTTGTTGTTTGTTCAGGTAAAAAAATATGCCTGTTTCTGATATTGAGCTGTTGATACATTTCGCCATGTTAAATGGAAGTAATTTAAGAAGCAACTTTCCTGTTTGATTGTGGGACCAGGAGTGCTTGGCCTTCCTGCTGCGGCTGATATCTCAGTTTTCCATCGACACATCAGACATCGAGGCAGGGCATGATGATGTGTTTGAGACAAGCCACGACAGCCCTAAGAAGAAACCGAAGAAGCAGAAACAGGCTAACAAGATCATCATACCAAGACTGGATCAGGTAAGAATAATTAGGTCTATGTGGTTTTAGGCTCGAGTACACCTTTTAGGCATTTCTGAGTATATTAAGAATATTATCCTGTCTCTTGTTGAAAAGTTTAAGACATTACTGTATTGTGAAACATATTACATATACAGCATGTGAAAAGATTCATTCATACTTCATGCATCCGAACAACACAGCATGCCCCTTAAACCCCTAAGCTGGCCAGTTTCTTTTAAATTTGAGCCAGTTCAACAAGCAGCCATTTATTTGCTTTAAAATGGTTAAAAAAGTAACTGTCTTTACTTCATTTTTCAGGAACAGCCACTTATCCTATTTCCTGTCCTATTTCAGAGTATAATTTCTGTACTGAATGTGGAAGATGTCCTGAACATTCTGATGATTCTTTATGATGCAGCAATAGAAGCCATGTTGTTTGGCATCCTCGGCACCCAAGCCTATCATAATCTATCTGATACCCTGAGCAAATTGCCTAGGGAAACTTCGTAAATCTTGAATATTCATAAGCATTTTCTGACCTATGAAATAGTCAATAACAAACGGGAAAGAATCTCCTTTGTGATGAGCTATCAGCATATTTAACAATATCCTGCCTTAAACAATTTGTAAGCCATGATCTCATTGGATTATTTCGAACCGAGATTACATCAGCTACTTCTTGGCCATTGTCTCACCACATGAGGTGTGTCTCTTGTGATCAATCAACTGGCTGGATTTCACCTCATTAATTATTCATGAGTATGAGATTTTAACAGCTGATTTACCCAGGGTATCATATAGGTTATGATACGCTGGGATGCCGAGGATGTGTTGTTGGTGTCATCATCATCATTGTGCAAAATCACTCAAAATCTATTGGAGATATTCATATGATACTTGGTACACGTGTAGCAGGATATAGCGTGCACATGTTAAACACGCTCATATTTCTAGCATTTATAATTGTGCAGTTATGAAAAAGTGTGCGTTTATGACCATGCTAATTAGGTATATTTTTGTATTGGTTGTATTTTTAACGGACTGCTTGGCGCCTTGAGGCGAACCCTGACTGTTTGTTTCACAAAGCCTCAAGTTTACTCGAGTTCCAGTGAACTTTTGTTTCACTGACCGCTCTAAGGCGGCAATCCCATCGTTTACCGGTAAAGCCATTCTGATGACAGCATTATTTGTTTGTGGTGTTTGTTTTTATGTATGTGATGTTAATATGTTTGTGTCAACTCTGTAGTTCAATGTTGTTTCAGCAATTGCCTTGTGCCCCCAAACAGGGTTTATTTTTGAATTTCTGATTACTGGGCTTGTCCCTGTATTTTTAGCTCACCAGAGCACGAAGTGCTCAAGGTGAGCTATTGTGATCGGGCTTAGTCCGGCGTCCGTCCGTCAGTAAGTCAGTCAGTCCGTCTGTCAACAATTGCTTAAAAAACTTCTCCTCTGAAACTACGTGGCCAAATTCAATGAAACTTCACAGGAAGCTTCCTTGGGTGACCATCTACAAAAATACAACAAGGGGTCACGACTGATCAACAACCACAACAACAAAATGGCCGACTTCCTGTTTTGCTTTAAAAACATCTCCTCTGAAACTACCGATCCAAATTCAATGAAACTTTACAGGAAGCTTTCTTGGGTGACCCTCTACAAAAATACAACAAGGGGTCACGATTGATCAACAACAACAAGAACAGCAACAACAACAAAATGGCCGATTTCCTGTTTTGCTTTAAAAAAACATCTCTGAAACTACTGCTCCAAATTCAATGAAACTTTACAGGAAGCTTCCTTGAGTGACCCTCTACAAACATACAACAAGGGGTCACGATTGATCAACAATAACAACAACAGCAACAACCACAAAAATAATGGCCAGCTTCCTATTTTGCTTTAAAAAAACATCTCCTATAAAACTGCTAGTCCAAATTCAATTAAACTTTTCAGAAAGCTTCCATGGGTGACCCTCTACAAAAATACAACAAGGGGTCATGATTGATCAACAACAACAACAACAAAATGGCCAAAATGTTAAAATCTGATAGTTATGTAAAGTTTACTCTTGAAGCAAGGGCAGCAAGTCTTGCTATATGGTCTCCCTTTTTGTTGGAGATTCCACTACTTTCTATTTTTAATAACAAGGGAATAGATTAGTTAATCATTGTTCTTTTTTTTAGGTTCATAGATTCAAATAATTATTATACACTTTATTCTTCAGAAGAAATTTCATTTTTACTTAATGATGAATTAAATAATCAGACTTTACCATTCAAAAGGTGGTGTTGACCTAGATGGAAGAATTTTAGTGGAAGGTGCTGAATGTTTTCTGATATTTGATTTTTAAAGCTTAAGGCAGTATATTGATTTTATTGGATGGTGCACTGTTTGTTGTTTGTGTATCTATACTAAAAGTTCTTTATGTGTGCAAGCAATTTAACATAGTTTTGTCAGTGTGCAGGCAATTGAACGAAGTCCTGTCAGTGTGCAGGCAATTGAACAAAGTCCTGTCAGTGTGCAGGCAGCTGAAAAAAGTCCTGTCAGTTTGCAGGTATCTGTACCAAGTGCTGTCAGTGTGCAGTCAATTATCAAATCCTGTCAGTGTGCAGGCAACTGAACAAAGTCCTGTCAGTGTGCAGGTATGAGAATCAAATTCTGTCAGTGTGCAGGCAACTGTGACAAGTCCTGTCAGTGTGCAGGCAACTGTAACAAGTCCTATCAGTGATTATCCAGGCAACATGTTTGACCAGTATGTTTTTCAATATTCTTTGAGGACAAATATCAAGCTATAATGATTACAAAGGTTAAACTCTTTTACTCAGGTGAGCGATTTAGGGCAATTATGGCCCTCTTGTTCACTGTATTATAGTACTCAACTGTGTTTTGCTACTGATGGTACTGAATATTATTAGTATTTAACTTTTATGGATACGAACTACATGTATACAACTGACTTAATTACAACATGCATGTATGTATATACGTGTAGTTTTGCTACCCATGCTATTCAAATGGTCTGTGCTATTTCAGTGATTCCAACTACATGAACGCTGGGACTTGAGGTAGAACAGAAGGTAAAGAAGCATCATTTAACAAGCTGTAGTGTTACATGTAAACACACTTCTTATGTTCCTCCCTTATGCAACGATTCACCAAAAAAATGAATGTATATTTATATATATATGTCCTTGTCATTTGTCACAATTTGCAAATGTTTTAAAATTTAAAATATTCAGACTTTTAATTAAGTTGTTAGAGCATATAATTTCATCCTTGGACTTGAGCAAGTACTTTCTGAGCCTGTGACATTCTGGTGTATAATTGATGTAAATTAAGTTTGGAAATGTCTTGCTTGCACTAATCACTGTGTAACAGCTAGCTTAAGGCTTCAGTAATCGTGTGTTTCTAGTGGTTCACTACTCCTTGTCCCTGCTGGTGTCATGGGCGTTTTCCGCCGACCAGGTGAAAGACTGCCTGTGTTCCTCTGCAAACTTTCACTGCTGGCTCAAACGACTCACTCTTGAGTGCGGCACCGTAGGTATGCATTGTCATGTTTATGACCTTACATGTATATTTGCTATTACAAGTCAAGTCAAGGACAAACATTTATTCCCTATAAGGTGACCTTCACATTGCAAAAATCACAGTAAATACACTTTAAGTAAAGTTATTGTTTTTCCTCTATGTTTAATTGTAATGTTTAGACTATAATGCTTTATGGTTAATCATTTCACAACAACCAGCTTTCTTAGTGGATTATTTGTAATGTTTCTGTATCTTAGTTTACAAGAATTATAATTTTTCAATTCAATAGTAGTACAGTAAAACTGCGGTCGTTCGAACAAGCGGTCGTTCGAGAACCGGCGTTCCCTCGAGGTCAGAGCTTGGTCCCGAACTTGTTTCCTTCTATTTTCATATTAAATATACCTACGCTGCATCAAAACCTAATTATGTCGAGGAGTCGAGCAATATTCTCGGTCCCAAGTACACAAATCATGCACAAAATCTTATGGCTTCCTGGAGGTCATAATTTCACACTTTTTCCCCGAACGCGTGTTCCAAAATAAACAAACAATTGCTAGGTATTAAAATTTTCGGAAGTTGCAATGCCAGTTGAAAGGCAATTGATAAGGTATGAAAAACCGTTTAACACATAAGATAATTATCAGAAGTTAATGACGAGAACGTAATTGTGCGAAATGTAAATGAGTAATTAAAATATGTATAAACACTACCATATCGATTCAACATCGGAATCTCTGAAAAGAATTCCTTTTTGTCACTTTGCTTTGCAATATGGCCATTTGGTAAAAAAAAAATGATTTATTGATTTATTGATATTTCTTTTACATTTTATATTAAGTATACATATAGTAAACGACAGCCTTTGAACATATTTTTATATCTGAGTTTATTATTCAATTGAAAAATGTTAACCAATATTTTAATATTCAATGTAACAGGAACAACTTTTGAGTTTTCTAGTTACCATGGCTTCTGTTTTTTTCCTTTTAAGCCCCATGTAAGACGGGAGGCCTGTATGGGACTGTACCGGCTGTGTTTTGGGCGGACAGCGGAGGGGAAGACGGGTTATCCATTCCTGCTACCAATCCTATCTAGTCTTCTTAACTTCCTGTCCGATGCCCTCAAGATTAAGCCCCAGAAGAGATTAGATGTAAGTCTTGATGTTTTGGTATTATGGGTAGACAATTGTTATTAAGGAAACATACATATATATATAGGATAGTAAGGATACTTAGAATACAGGGATGAATATGTATTATCTTTTATCAAATTTTGGTCTGTTTAATTGCTTACCATTATAGTCATTTAAAGTAATCAGTCTTACAAGAAGATAAAGAATGTTCTAAATTTACAGTCATGCAATATAAAGGCTACTGTCTTCTTGATTATATATTTAAGAGATGAATAAATGGCTGTCAATGAAAATTTAAGTGGTGGTGATTTATCTACTATATTTGTAGGTATAATTGTTATATTTTCAGTTTTTAAAACATCAGTCATGAAATTTGTGACTTCACAAGAAGGTTAACTATATTTGATCAATATTTTTTATGATATGATCCTTATTACATTTCTCATTTTATCTGAACTGCATGTTATTCTCATTTTTCCAGGATGAAGGTTCACCTAAGGAGAAGGAGCCATATGGTCCTGGTTGCCGTGACTACTTCTGGCTGGTGTGCAGATTTGTGGAGGGTATCTCAAAAACAGACACCAAGCCAACCCCGTCTCAGTATGTACCCAGACTTTATTACTAATAAATAAAAGCACTGTTACATTGACTTGTTTACTCACCCTGTTTCAGGACAGCCCAATGAATCAATTAAGCCTTAGTTTAGAGTTGAGTTAAATTCTACGGGGAAAGATGATTTCAAGACTTGACAAGCTTCGAAAGAAAATGTCCTCATTTCTCAATTTGGGTACTTTCTCTTTTAGGACAGTCCTGTTAATGTATGAAGCCTGGGTCAGGACTTGAATGAGCATGTCAGGGTTCGAATTTAGACTCGCATACTCGCAAAATGCGAGCGACATTTACAAATGCGAGTGACTTTTATTCAAGCTCGCAAAATTCTGCGAGTGGCTTTTTCTAGACCACAAAATGTTAAAAGGAAAGTAGAATAAACATGAACTTAACTCCGCTATGTAATCGAGTGTAAACAGCCGATAAGTGGCATGTTTACACTACCAGTATAAAGAAGACAGTATGGAGTCACACACTAGTAAGTTTCCAAAAATAGAACAAATACGGAAAAGGCCGAGTTTTATCTCGAATCTTTCCGGGATGCTCCGAGGAGTGCATTATACAAAGTGAATACGAATGACGTAATCACCTAGCTCAATCATTGGCTAAATTTAGGGCTTTCGCGCATTCTCCTTTGAATATATTTTGGCCCAATTGTCAAAATGAATAGACTTCGTCGATCGATATATTTCATGGTCCAAAGAATCCAAGCTACATTTACGGTTGCTTTTTTTATTTCAAATTTATATTGTTATTGATTTTAATACTTACAGACTTAATGAAATCTGTAGCGTGCTTGTCGAATGGGTATTAAATTACCCGATGGCGAGCGTAAATATACAAAGTGAACAATGTCAAATTATTGGACAGCTTTGTTATCAAAAAGCTGCCAGCATCAGATAAGTCTTTCAGTACCCCCCAAATAGAATAAGCCATCAAGTTCTAGTAGTTGAGTCACTCAAGATTGATACTTTTTAATATTCATAATATGTCTTAGGTGTAAATTTCTACTTTAATTAGACGATATTATAAGGGAATAAAGCAAAAAATAAAATTGCAAGTTGATTTTTCATTTTGCGAGTTGCCTCAAAATGCCCTCGCAAAATTTTGCTAGTGCTCCCCAAAGTAAAATTTGAACCCTGCATGTTGTAGTAGAAATGTCAGGCTTTGAGGAAAAGTAACACTCTGTTCTTAGTTGACAATTTTTATACGCCCATCTTACGATGGCCGTATTATGGGAACACCCATGGCGGGCGGGCGGGCGGGCGATCGGCTCCACAATGTTGTCTGCTCTCTAACTTGAACATTTCTCATCCAATTTCCACCAAACTTCATGAAAGTGTTTGTTGGTGAAATATCTAGGTCAAGTTTGATAACCAGCCAAATCGCTCTAGGCACTCCAGAGTTATGGCCCCCTGAATTTGTCAAAATTGGGCGGGCGAGCGGGCGGCTCCACAATGTTGTCCGCTCTCTAACTTGAACATTTCTCATCCAATTTCCACCAAACTTCATGAAAGTGTTTGTTGGTGAAATATCTAGGTCAAGTTCGATAACCAGCCAAATCGCTTTAGGCACTCCAGAGTTATGGCCCCCTGAATTTGTCAAAATTGGCCATTTTAGCTTTGTCCGCTCTCTAACTTGATCATTTCTCATCCAATTTCCACCAAACGTCATGAAAGTGTTTGTTGGTTAAATATCTCGGTCAAGTTCAATAACCAGCCAAATCGCTTTAGGCACTCCAGAGTTATGGCCCCCTGAATTTGTCAAAATTGTCCATTTTAGCTCTGTCCGCTCTCTAACTTGAACATTTCTCATCCAATTTCCACCAAACTTCATGAAAGTGTTTGTTGGTGAAATATCTAGGTCAAGTTCGATAACCAGCCTAATCGCTTTAGGCACTCAAGAGTTATGGCCCCCTGAATTTATCAAAATTGGCCATTTTAGCTTTGTCTACTCTCAAACTTGAACAGTTTTTATCCGAATTTCACCAAACTTGCTACTATAAATGTTTGTTGGTATATATTCTTGGCAAAGTTCTATAACCAGCCAGGCTCTTCAGGATTATGGCCCTTGAATTGGTCAAAATTTGCCTTTTTTGCTTTGTCCACTGTCTAATTTGAACAGTTATCATCTGATCTTCACCAAACTTGCTGAAAATATTTGTTGGAAAAATAAATCGGTCAAGTATGATAATCAGCCAAATGCCCCGAAGCACTTCAGGATAACTGCCCTTGCCATTTAAGCTTTGTCTACTCTCTAACTTGAACAATTCTCATCTGACCTTCACCAAACTTGCTGAAAATGTTTGTAGCTATAAAATCTTTTCCAAGAATGTTTGCCGGTATAAATGCTTTGCCAAGTACACACTGATTGTCTCTTGGGTACGATTAAGGATGAATCATCTCTTGGAGACATATGCCATATTGTGCCAAATCATTTGCTTCTTGAAAAGCTTGCTTCTCAAAGGGCCAATGTGACAGTAAGTTGTCTTAGAATCCAAGAAATTATTGATGGGCGTATTTTGTGAGTGTCACTCTTGTTCTTCTTCTGTTTCAGGAAAGCCCAGTGAATTTATCAAGCCTGGGTAGGGACTTGTGTGAGCACATTGTTGGGCGGGAATACCTCAAGACCCGCCATGGTTTCGATGAAGAATGACTGCAGTTTTCAAACACAACCCAACATTTAAGATCACAGATGAGTGCAGGGTAGGGTGTGATTGTGTTTATGTTATCTTTTTATAATAGAAAATCAATGCATTTATTTCTATTATATCTAATGTATATTTTTGGCCAGTTTTTTTTTTATCTTAAATAATATTCATTAACTTCTCAGTTATGGTGTACATGCAAGATTCTGTGTAGGAATAAATTCACCAATATGTAATGGTGTAACATTTATCATGCATAATTCACATACATAATATATATCAGGAGTTCCTGAGCGGAGTTTTTAAATGCCTGTTTGCTCTGCCATCGCCTACAAAGCGTTACTTGCCCAAGTGTAAGAACCAGGCTTCAAGGTCTGGGGTGTATGATCTGCTGGTGGAACTTGTGAAGGGAAACATGGAGAACTACAAAGTCGTACATGAAAATGCTCCATCAACACTCAAAAGGTGAATTAAGATTCATTGACTCTTCCAAGACGGTAACCCTTATTGATTACATTTGTTCAATCAATGTTTTCTATTTAATCAGTTGTTTTGTGACAATGTGTGTCTCTCCTTCAGCTTATGTTGAGCTTTGATCAATATGCATCTCAACAAGCTCATTATTAACAGTTTGGGCTGCTTCGCTTGTCCCTGTGGTTTTCTTTGTATTTTGGTTTTACTTTGTTTTTGCTGTGATTCTCTCTCCCTTTTTGCCAGATTATTTGAAGCAATTAATATTTGATAAATTGTCCAAAAAAATTAATAATATTCATTTCTTGGCCCTTTTTTTTCACTCTTACTGCATTTTTGTTTCAGTTTGGTAGATGATTGTATTTCAGACTTATAGACCATTGATATACGCATATATAATTAAAGTTATTCTGTTACGCCATACTGAATGTAAATAAATTTAAACATATACTATTTCAGACTCCCATGCCCCTTACCTCTGGGACTACTGGCGCATGAAGATGGGCATTCCAAATGTGGCTATGTGGGACTGACCAATTTAGGGGACACCTGCTACATGGCCACCTGTATGCAACATCTGTACATGATTCCCCAGTCCAGGCAGTCTGTCCTCCAGGCAAAAGTACACATTCATGTATGATCATTGTTAGCTGCTCTGGGTTTTTTGAAGAAGAAACATTGTGGTATTGTCATAGTATTGGCATTGTTGACATCATGGTATACAAACTTTAACCTTGGTCAGAATTTAAAAAGAAGACAATACACACGTATCAAACTGCAAAACTCAAGCAATCTACATTTTAGGAACTTGGATAACTATGCTACAGCTTGTTCTGTAAAGAATTATGTATGAATCTTAGATCTTTCAAACCTAGTTCAATTGTGGTATTATAAAGTTGGATAGATGTAAAACACAAATCTATACACACAAAAAAAGATGCGTAAATTGGAACACACAATAGGAGTGTAAAACTAACAGTAAGGGTTTCTTCAGGATGTGTATGATAGACAAACAGCTGCTTAAAATGACCGTTTACCCTAAGGGTGCACTGACTTGCATACATGCCATATTTGGCCCCAAGCGGTGGAAAAATCAATACAGTTGATAGTTACTCAACATTAACTTATCTGTGAAGTCTTACTTTTCCTTTTAGAAAAGTGAACATTAGGCCTGTGACCTGCGCTGTGTTTGTAAGCTATACATTATAGACAAACAGCTGCTTTCTATAATAATAACAATAACATGTCAGAGCAATCTGTATTTCTACCTCTCAGGAGAGTGAGCGTAAGGCGTACAACCCGCTGGGGTTCTGTAAGGTGTACACCATGGACAAACAGCCCCTCAACACCGGGGAACAGAAAGGTGTGACAGAGTTCTTCACTGATCTCATTACAAAAGTGGAAGAAATGTCACCGGATATGGTTGGTACCTTCATGCAAGCAGAAATAAATTGTAAATTGTTTTCATGTTATGACATATGATCATTGAGCAATAATTATGGATACATTTATTGTAATAAAAAATATATATACTTCTTTCAGTTGATAATTAAGTAATTCAGTTATTATTTTATAAAGTATATAATTATATTTTAAAAGTATTACTGACTATTTGGATGATTTAATGATTAAAAAATCTGTGTTATTTATGAATTTACTTTACAATTTGGCTTCTTTTATCTGTATATTATATTAGATTTAAAGAAGAGTTTTATTTATTTTTTCAGAAAAAGTTGATTAAAAGCCTGTTTGGAGGTGTCATCACCTATAATGTTGTGTCACTGGTAAGTAAGACTGTTTCTTTCATGCTTTTCGATGAAATATGGGGTTTTAACAGTGAAATAACAACAGTGAAAATATCAATTTGATATTTTCACTGCAAAATAAGGAGTGAAAATATCAACTTTCAGAACTACTTTTAAATTCCTTTGTAGTTACTTGCCTTGATCAAAACAGAACACTTCACTTTGAACCAGTACATGTTGCAAAAAAAAATGTTTAAAAATTAAAGAAATGTTAATAAATTTAAATAGATATATATTTGGAAATCAACAACTTACCGTTTATTACCGGTTATCCCGTTTTTAGCTCGACTATTCGAAGAATAGGTGGGCTATACTACTCGCCCCAGCGTCGGCGTCGGGTTAAAGTTTTAGGGCAAGTTGGGATTTTCACTTATAAGTCCAATACCCTACATTCAATTGACTTAATACTTTACGCAATTGTTCAGGGCCATCACATGATGAGGTTAGATATATCCATATCATTCTTTACACAGATTATGGCCCTTGATTGACTATGGAACTTAGGTTAAAGTTGTAGGGCAAGATGGAATATTTATTAATAACTTCTATATCCTTTGTTCAATTGACTTAATACTTCACACAGTTGTTCAGGACCATCACACAATTCATAACTCCATATTATCCTTAATACAAGTTATGGCCCCTGATTGACTTAGGTTAAAGTTTTAGGGCAGGTTAAAGTTTTTAGGCAAGTTGGGATTTTCACTTAAAACTCCAATACCATTCATTCAATTGACTTAATACTTCACACAGATGTTCAGAGCCATCACATAATGAGGTTAGATAACTCCATATTATCTTTTATACAAATTATGGCCCCTGATTGAAAGGTTAAAGTTTTAGGGCAGGTTGGGATATTGTTTATTAACTTATATACCCTTCATTCAATTGACTTAATACTTCACAAGATTGTTCAGGACCATCACCCAATGAGGTTACATAACTCCATATCCTTAATACAAGTTATGGCCCCTGATTGACTTAGGTTAAAGTTTTAGGCAAGTAAAAGTTAAGGGCAAGTTGGGATTTTAATAAAAAAAACTTCTATACTGTTCATTAAATGCACTTTAATAAACTTCAAAATTATTTACGACCATCTTACAACAAGAAACATAACTCCGTTTTTAATTTCCATTGAAAGGCATATTTGTATATTCTTAAGCACATTTTCATAATTGGGAAATCAAGTTATTTGAATGACTTGCGTCATTGTTTGGGCGGGCTGGTGGGAGGGCAGCATCAAAGTCACCTTATGTATTGAATAATTTTAGTTAGGTTTGACATAAAGAGACCAAACTTGGTATTATTACATCGTTATTGAATTCTAAGTCAAAGCGGCGTAGTCGATCGCGCTGTCTTACGATGGCTCTTGTTCAAACATTTTATTGATCACGAAGCCGAATGTTCGAACATTTGCTTTCATACCAAACAACATACGAAAACAACTGTTCAACATAAATAGAATTTTATATCATAGTTCAATTGTATTTTGAACTGTTTGCCGTTGTTATATGTAAAATGAGGTTCCCGGAAAATTCACACAACAATTTACAGATAATCCGATATTTTTTACTCCACCACGCCTCAAAATTTGACAACAAACTAGCGTGGCATTCACTCTTTACCTGGAAAACAAACCTTTTTCAAGTGAAACAGACTGGTCTCTGATAGTAAGATGACTGAATATAAATTTACTATGAAACACATGCAGTCTTAAACTAAGAAGAATGTTTAAAGTCCATGCCCCCTTTAAAATAAAAGTGATTTCGTTATTTTTTGGAACATATGTGCACTTATAAAACTTTATTGATAACTGTTCTTAAAAGCTTTGCACTAAAAAAGGAGCGAATAATAAACTATAAGAATGAATAGCAGAGAACTATTTCTCAGCAAAACGGTAATAGAACAGTTGACAGCTATAATTTTGCGTGAGGGGCGCCCCACGGGTAGCGGCGTAAATACCACCCTTTTTTAAAAAAGGGGGTAATTAAGAAATAACTAATAAAACTCCGAAAATAAGCATAAAAGAAACAGAAAATTTGTTTATTTCAGTGTAAGATCATATTTAATTTGACTCGCAAAATACAATCTTACACTGAAATAAACAAATATCCTCTATCTCTTCACTGATTTATAGTTTTAAATTTATTAGCAAAATTTTAAGCATAGATGTTTCTATTCAAGAAAACGTTATTGTCGTAGCCTTAGTGGGATTCTCGGTTTGTATCATGCTATTGGCGGCTGATAATACACCGAGTTCCTTGGCAAAATTGGTCTTGCTAAATGTTTCATATACACCATTACTTTCTAGTTTTCACATCTGTTATAATTCTTGGAGGAGGGGAAAGTCTTGAAAGAGCCAATCGCTCTTACAGTTATTGCAATGCATCATTTTTTTTGCAGGACTCTAAACATGTGAGTCGGACACTTGAAGAGTTCTACACAGTCCGCTGTCAAGTAACAGACATGGAGAACCTATATGTAAGTTGTTTGATCCATCAGTGCGGTTTTGGTACATGCATATATTGGTGTTTGAATAAAGATTGTCATAACAATTAACATGAGGATCTCAGGTTCAGGATTAGCAATATGAGTATTAGCAATATATGATCAAAGTCATCACTGTTGTGAAATTTTGAAATAGCCTCAAAAAGGTTTGACCTCCATGTGGGATTATAAATCTCAATCTGTGGAATGGACTGGCTAAGAAGATGCTCCCAACTTGTTACAAGAGTCAGTTAATATCAAGGATCAAAGTTATGTATGATTATCATTTTTAGCTCGACTATTCAAAGAATAAGGAGAGCTATACTACTCACCCAAGCGTCAGCGTCACCCCTTGGTTAAGGTTTTTTGCAAGCACACACAGGTTAATATCTCAAGAACTACTTGAGGTATTGCATTGAGACTTTATACAATGGTACTCAACCATCCAACCTACTTAATTAACCAAGTTTGATAATTCTACTTTGCATTTAATGCCAACAATATGCCTTTATTATTTGACTTAGAAATTCTGGTTAAGGTTTTGCGTGCAAGCACACATAGGTTCATTTCTCAGCAACTACTTGAGGTATTGCATTGAGACTTGATACAGTGGTACTCAACCATCCAACCTACTTAATTTACCAAGTTAGATAACTCTAGTTTGCATTTAATGCAAATAATAGGCCTTTATTATTTGACTTAGAAATTCTGGTTAAGGTTTTGCGTGCAAGCACACATAGGTTAATATCTCAGCAGCTGCTTGAGGTATTGCATTGAGACTTGATACAATGGTACTCAACCATCCAACCTACTTAATTTACCAAGTTAGATAACTCTAGTTTGCATTTAATGCAAATAATGGCCCTTTATTATTTGACTCAGAAATTCTGGTTAAGGTTTTGCATGTAAGCACACATAGGTTCTTATCTCAGCAACTACTGGATGAATTGTATTGAGACTTTATAAAATGGTACTCAACCATCCAATCTACTTAAATAACCAAGTTAGATAACTCTTGTTTGCATTAAATTCAAATAATGGCCCCTTTTTATTCAACATAGAAACTCTGGTTATGGTTTTGCAGGTAACCACTTTTAAGTCAATGCTTCAGCAAGCAAATACATCATGTATTGCATTGAAACTTTACACACAGGCTCCCAACCATTTTACCTTCTTATTTAATCAAGTAAGGTAACTCTATCTTTCATATTATATAATTTTTGCCCCTTTATTAAGCTACTTAGAAATTCTGGTTAAGGTCTTGCATGTTAGCACACATAGGATAATATCTCAGCAACTACTTGATGTATTTGATTGAGACTTTATCCAATGGTATTCAACCATCCAACCTAATTGAATAATCAAGTAAGATTACTGTGTTTTTAAAATAATGACCCTTTATTATTACACTGAAAAATTCTGGTTAAAATTCTGTCTCTGTGACAGCTCTTGTTATATTCTGTCTGCCACATGTCTGCAGAGTCAGTAATTATTAAGGATCATATTCACAATCAACATTATATATGATGGTATTACCTATAAATGGTGCAGGACTAGTGTTGTTACAATCATGTGTTGTTTGCTTGTTTTTAGGAGCCCCTTGATGAGGTTACAGTGAAGGACATGTTAGAGGGAGATAATATGTACACCTGATCCAAGTGTAGCAAGAAGGTCCGAGCTGAGTAAAGGTATGCCCCAAATAGGGTTAACACTAGTTTGTTATTGTGTACTCATCCTAAAAGGGTTTGTGTATATACTAGGGATGGAAACGAGTACCTGGGTACTGTAGTACTCGAGTACCAAATCACTACTCGAGTACTCGGAATTTTTTTAAAAATCTATAAAAATCACCAAATACACAATTTACAGACGAAGTGACAGATCTGGTTAGTTGCCAAGAGGACAATTTACGGTCCCTCTAATCCCCGCTGTGTACACAATTGACCCTAATAAATTAGTTGAGAGTTGCAAACTGTCGACAAAGGGCCCATATTTCCAATTAGCACTGATGTCAATTAGCGAAGTTTTGATAGCGGAACTTTCACCAACACAATTCTATTGTTTACCAATTAGAGACCTTTCAGCAAACAATGGATGCTAACGAGCGAACGAGTAGCGACCATTACGAGCATTGATTTCTTAATGGGCGTATTTTAATTTTTATGCCCCCGAAGGTGGGCATATCAAAATCGCACAGTCCGTCCGTCCATGTGTCTGGCTCAATAACTCCTGTCCGGGCTGTAACTTTCCCTTGTATGGACAGATTTTAAAATAACTTGCCACATGTGTTCCACATACTATAAGACGAAGTGTCGCGTGCAAGACCCATGTCCCTACCTCTAAGATCAAGGTCACACTTAGTGTTTATTCACAATGGAATGCTGCTTATAAGGACATAACAGTGTAGGTTGTCAAGTATGGGTGGTATTTTTTTTATTTTCAGAGGCAATTTAAAATAACTAGCCATATGTATTTGACACGTAAAGGCAAGATCAACTTTTCATGTACTGACCTTGTTCATAGGTCAATGTCACATTCGGGGGCATTCGTCACATACTGTGACAGCTCTTGTTTTTGTAATGATTATCACAATTGATTGGTTGATATCTTAAATCAAGAATTATGAATATTAATGAGGTAAACAACAATAATACAGTACAAAGTATTTCATTCATTATGCTATTAATGTTCATTCATTGTAATTCTGATGTTCATTATAAATCTGAATTATCTAGACGCTCGAATAAAATCCGCGGCCGGGTTTAACTTTTCAGCTATATTGTAGCTAATTTGCAGTGCATACTTCTATATAAAATCATTTAAGTGAAATGAAAAAGACAAAATTAAAAGCATGAAAAAACATTTGTTTTCCTTTAATTTAATTAAGTACATAATGAAAGTCTGATTTAAAGATGAAAATGACCAAAAATACCACCAACGCACAATATACGCCATGAACGATACATGTATTAACACGATCTTGTCCTTCCAAAATACGAATTCATTTTTTCCGAGTAATCGAGTACCCTAGTACTCGATCGAAAGATTGTCCGAGTACTCGAGTACCAATTTTACTACTTGTTGCCATCCCTAGTATATACCGTGAAGAATGCAACATGTGCACTGAGAACAGGTAAGACACAGTTGTTTTAAAAGACACTCAATTTCTCTGTTAACTCCTTATGGCGTGCCAAGGATACGGGCTCAAACTAAAATATTCTTCCCTCTGATTCCAGAGCGTGTTTCAAGAAGCTGCCGAAAATAATCTGTTTCAACACGATGCGTTACACGTTTAACATGCTGACAATGATGAAGGAGAAATTCAACACACATTCCTCCTTTTCGCTACGCCTCGACATGTCTCCATATATGGAGAAAAACCTCATTTCCTCTGATAAACTACAACAAGGTTGGCACAATTAAAATGGTTGTTGTGTTTTTACATTTATTAGAGTCTTAGAACCATATCTGAACTCTTTCTTTTTCTGATAAATTAAAACAAGGTTAGCACGGTTAAAGTAACACTATAATATCTGCTGTAGTTAACTACAACCAGGTAAACACTTAAAGATGCACTATTACTCCCAAATAAGATCTTCCCCAATTAATAATAATGTTTTTATATTCCAAAAAAGATGAATAAATGTCGAAAGCAATGGTTATTATGAAGGATACCGAGTTGAATTTGAAAGAAATGAGCATAAAAGACAGTATATCTACCTTATAAAACTATAGTAAACCACAGTAAATCTTTTAGCATTTGCCATTATCATTTACTGTATACCGTACATGTTTATGTATTGATTTTGCATAAGAGTGTCACTTTAAAGATTACAGTCGAAAACCCGTTTGCTCCATAATCACTTGGCTTAATTTCCATGTTGGCTCGAAATGGATGTTAAGGACTTTGTTTACTCTGTGTAAGCATCCTGCTTGGCGCAATATTTGCAAGGCTAAAAGTATTTTGGCTGGTCCCTGGGGTATTGAGCTAACAGGTTAAAAGCTAGTTAATGCCCTTTACTAATTATATCCTTAATTAGCTCTTGATAAATTTCACAGATGATGAGAATTTTTTTGGCCTGGAAGGGGGGGAAGAGCCAGCAGATGACACATTCGAGTATGAGCTGAATGGGGTCACCGTCCACACAGGCACGGCTGACGGGGGTCATTATTACAGCTTCATACATGACAGACTCAACAAGTCTGACTCGGGACAGGATAAGTGGTAAGTGTCAGAGAAGACCTAGTCCTGGATCTGTGTCTGGCTCAGACTCAGAAAGAAAGTTTTCATGGTTTTTAAAAACATCATTGCCTTCATACTCTTCACAAAATAAAAGAATGTGAAAGTAACATTGACAGATGTTAATTAAACTACATATAACAATGTCAGTCATCAATGCTCTACTGGAAGGAAATTCATTGTAGTGTTTAGTACAAATTCTGAATTGACACCTGTAGTAATCCTGGGCCTTTGATCCATATTCACTGACTTCTTAAGCTGTAATATCTGACTCGAATGTTCTGTGAAGCCATCATCAAAGAAGTGGCACAAGTCAAGTGATGGTATTTATTGTATTGTTCAATTTACTTTAGAGTTTAACACAATATGAAGGCTGCCTTAAGTTCCATTTATATATGTTAACAACAACTATAATTTTATGTATCTGCAAAACTAAGATGAGTTTTTAATAGGTGTTACTTAGTGTAAATTAAATATTGTGAGTCACACTTTGTACTTCTGTGTTTTTTCTGTTGTGAATATAGCAACTTACTGTAGCGATCATTGAAAAAAATGCTATTGAAGAAGGATAAGAATGAAGTTTCTACTGTAAATGTCTGTACATTTAACCAAACCAATATAATGAAAGTGGCATTTATTCTATTTTTTGTCCAATTTGTGGAAATTGGTTTTACTTCTGTGTTCAAGTTATTTTTGTAATTGTTTTAATGGGACCGAAATTCGGCTTTGTTTAATGTCTAGAAAGACACTGTTCTTATTTTGGCATTTTTATGACTGAACCTTCAGATTTGCCTAAGAAAGACGAAAAAACGTCAAAAGTCAGCCGAGGTGACAGTCTCAACTAGAGAATCTGAAAATCAAGGAACCCCTGAAGTGTCGAAAGACCCTCGGTATCTATATTTTTTTCTTATAAATGTATCCATTTTCTGTCTGCTTGTGAACAAAATAGATGTTCCTATCTAAATTATTGATAACTGAGACTGAAACTTGTTTCTCATATTAAGATATACCTCTACATTGTAAAATTCTTATGTCGAATACTACCCTGTAATTTTTGTCTAAAGATTCATTACCAGAAGCAATTATTGTGCACTTTTATAGCTCCTTATAACCACGGTCATAAATGTATAACATATATAATCAAGTACTGGTATGGCTTACATATTTAATTTTAGTTGAACAAGCCATAAAGATTCTTCAGAAGAGAAGATCCCCCAAAATATAAATCCCCCACGCCAGTGGTTGAGGCAGCCACACCGTTGACAGCCCCGCCAGCAGTCTCAACCAACCATCCAACGACAGATCAGTAAACAGCCATGGTCTTCCAACAAACAACACTCCCACCAGCAGTTGCAACCTCCACCCAGTTGACAGCCCCGCCAGCAGCCTCAACCAACCATCCTATGACAGATCAGCAAACAGCCATAGTGTTCCCAAAAAACGCACTCTTTTTAACTGCGTTTTTTTGGAAAGAATACGCACTAATCGTGAAAGTGCGTTTTTTTGTGTGCTTTTATGCAGCTAAATGTTTGTGAAGTTAGAAGCCTAGCGGCATGAAGTTGGCATCCTAGCGGCATCAACTTGGCGGACAAGCAGCATAAATCTGTTCTCTATTTCAAAGTTTTCAATCATGCGTTTAATTGGGAAATATGAAAAATCAATGTTAATTCGTACATAACCATAGCAGTCTTAAGTGTTTTCTACATCAAAGCATGTTTATATGAGTTTTCCTCTAAAACAATGCAAATCTAAGGTTTTTCTATGCAAAATTCATCACGTTGGGGCGATTTTATTTCAAAATGTTGATCAAGCATTCCAGCGCCCTAGTGGCGTGTAGTTGGCGGCTTAGTGGCCCAAGTGCCCCAAAACACAATCCACCAACTCCACCACCACCACCACCAACAACAACAACAACAACAACATTATTATTATTATTATTGTTATTATTATGCCCCCCTTCGAAGAAGAGGGGTATATTGCTTTGCACAGGCATGTCGGTCGGTCCGTCGGTAGACCAAAGCTTGTCCGAGTGATAACTCAACAATTCCTGGACGTATGGTCATCAAACTTTACATGAAGGTTGGGCCGGACCAGTAGATGACCCCTATTGATTTTGGGGGTCATCGGGTCAAAGGGCAAGGTCACAGTGACCTTTAATGGTAAAATAATTTTAAAGCTTGTCCGAGTGATAACTCAACAATGCCTGCACCCATGGCCCTCACACTTGATATGGAGGTTGGGCCTGACCAGCAGATGACCCCTATTGTTTTGGGGGGTCATCAGGCCAAAGGTCAAGGTCACAGTAACCTTGAATGGTAAAAGGTTGTCCGAGTGATAACTTGACAATGCCTGCACCCATGGCCCTCAAACTTGACTTAGAGAATTGGCCTGACCAGGAGATGACCCCTATGGTTTTTGGGGGTCATCTGGCCAAAGGTAACAGTGACCTGGAATGGTAAAAGGTTATCCGAGTGATAACTCGACAATGCCTGCACCCATGGCCCTCAAACTTGACTTGGAGGTAGGGCCTGGCCAGAAGATGGTCCCTATAGATTTTAGGGGTCATTGGGCCAAAGGTCAAGGTCACAATGACCTTGAATGATAAAAGGTTGTCCGAGTGATAACTCAACAATGCCTGCACCCATGGCCCTCAAACTTAGCTTGGAGGTAGGGCCTGGCCAGAAGATGGTCCCTATTGATTTTAGGGGTCATTGGGCCAAAGGTCAAGGTCACAATGACCTTGAATGATAAAAGGTTGTCCGAGTGATAACTCAACAATGCCTGCACCCATGGCCCTCAAACTTGACATGGAGGTTGGGCCTGACCAGTAGATGCCCCCTAATGATTTTAGGGGTCAAAGGTCAAGGTCACAGTGACCTTGAAAGCGAACTCGACAATTCCTGGACCTATGGTCATCAAACTTGACATGAAGGTTGGGCCTGCCCAGTAGATGACCCTTATCGACTTTGGGGGTCATCAGGCCAAGGTCAATGTCACAGTAACCTTTAACGCAAAAAAAGTTAACAAATCTTCTCCCACTGATATCTCAACAATGCCTGAACCTATGATCATTAAACTTGACATGGATGTTAAGTCTGACCAGTAGATCACCCTTATTGATTTTAGGATTCATAGAGCCAAAGGTCAAGGTCACAGTGATCTTGAATGGTAAAAGGTTGTCCGAGTGATAACTCAACAATGCCTGAACCCATGGTCTTCAAACTTGACTTGGAGTTGCATCTGACTTGTAGATGACCCCTTATGAATTAAGGGGTCATTGGGTCAAAGGTCAAGGTCACAGTGACCTTGAACGAAAAAAACTTGTCTGTGTGATAACTTGACAATGCCTGCACCCATGGCCGTCGAACTTCACATTTAGGTTTCTGGTGACCTGCTGTGATCTGGATTTCATAGAGTCAAAAGCCATGGTCATAACACACTCTATCCTCACACTTTAATGGTCATAATCTTAAAACTGCCTTAACGGCAACAAATCAGCTGTCATTTCGGTCCATGCATATTTCATTCAATTGTCCATATAATCCTGACATGGCGCTCAGGGGGGGGGGGGGCATAATGTTTGACAAACATCTCTTGTTATTATTGTTTTTATTATTATTATTATGATAATCATAATTTTCATCCAGTTTTCCCTACATTTCATAAGTTGTTTTTCACCCAGAGGTGTAATTTCCCCATGTGAGGTAGATTCATTCGCTATTTGTATGCATACCGTATGCTATTTATAATTAAGTGTTTTTAACTTTCATTTTTTTTCCAAACGTCGAAGATTGCTTTATGCAGTCTACAAAAGCGAGCTTGAATACTAATACATATTTAAATCATGTGATACAATGGAACAGCTGCATATTTAAAACAACAACAAACAAACATGCAATTAAATGCATTTTGCAATAGTTATTTACAATCCCAAACGTTTATTTTAATTAACCAAATGTTTAAAAATGTTAGTTTCCTTATAACAATTATTGTCATTTGTTTGTTGCCATAGCTCCAAATAAGGTACTCGAAACGCAAATAAAGATATATTTACTGTAAACATCACCATAGTCAAACAGATAATCCACTTATTATGATTATGAAACATAAATGTATTTGTATTGTAGTGGTCATTTGATGAAATGGAGTGTAAGCGAGGCTTGTGGATACAAATATATCACTTGAAACACTCCCCTTATTTCACTCAAGTAATCACTCGAGTGTCCCTTACACGAATGTGGTTGGAGTGTGAGTGAGAGTGGATGTTCTGAATTTGGCCCATTAAAATGAAACTTGAAATGTAGATCGAAAGCAATAAGAGGACGTGCATTAACTGGATCAAGTTATCTGCTCCTGTTGACCAAGATCCTGATGTTTATACAGAAAAGAGTGCTTGTGTTCAAGTATCAATAATTTATTTAAGTTAAATGAAAGAGTGAAAGAGTAAAAAAGGGTGGTCTGTTGGAATACAAGCTATAATATTTAAAAAAAATGATTGTTTTCAAATATAATATATCAAAGACTTTTCAACCCTTAGTTTCAACCCCTATATCAAAAACTTTTCAACCCCTATAATTTTTGTCAGCCATGTGTTTTACAAGAAACTTAAAAAATCATTTTGATAGTTATAAATGAATATAATTTTTAGCTTGACTATTTAAAGAATAAGGAGAGCTATCCTAGCCACCCGAGTGTCAGCGTATTTTTGTGTTACCACTTATGTTAAAGTTTGCGTATCACCTCAAATATTTTCAATGTCCATTGACATACGGCTTTGAAACTTTGCACACTTGTTAACCATCATCCCCCCAACCTGTACAAAGGAGGAGGTAACTCTATCAAGCATTTTGACAAAATTATCCTCCTTTTTTTACTTAGAATTTACGTTTAAGTTTGCTTACCACCTCAAATATTTTCATTGTCCATTGACATATAGCTTTGAAACTTTGCAAACTTGTTCACCATCATGCCCCCAACCTGTACACAAGAGGAGGTAACTATCAAGCATTTTGACAAAATTATGCCCCTTTTTTCAACTTAGAATTTACATAAGTCGAGCTCGCTGTCTCTGTGACAGCTCTTGTTGTACTTAAAAGAAATCAATTTTGAAAGTTTTTACCCATTTCTAGGGAGTAATATACTTCCTTTAATGGAAGCCTTGATGAGATGGTCATTCACCTGCATTCTGCCATGAGATGGCAGTCCACCTGTAGTCTGCCATGAGATGGCTGTCCACTCGCAGTATGTCATGAGATGGTCATCCACCTGTAGTCTGCCATGAGATGGTCATCCACCTGCAGTCTGTCATGAGATGGTCATCCACCTGTACCCTGCCATGAGATGGCCATCCACCTGTAGCCATGTATGAGATTGTCATCCACCTGCATACTGCCATGAGATGACCATCCACCTGCAGCCTCATTTAAGATGATCATCAACCTGCATACTGCCATAAGATGGCCATCCACCTGCAGCCTCGTTTGAGATGATCATCTACCTATGTACTGCCATAAGATGGCCATCCAACTGCAGCCTTGTTTGAGATGATCATCAACCTGCATACTGCCATGAGATGGACATCCACCTGCAGCCTTGTTTGAGATTGCCATCCACATGTAGTCTGCCATATGATGGTCATCCACCTGTACCCTGCCATAAGATGGCCATTTACTTGCAGCCTCGTGTGAGATGGTCATCCACCTGCATACTGCCATGAGATGGCCATCCACCTGCAGCCTCGTTTGAGATGGCCATCCACCTGTAGCCATGTATGAGATTGTCATCCACCTGCATACCGCCATGAGATGACCATCCACCTGCAGCCTCATTTAAGATGATCATCAACCTGCATACTGCCATAAGATGGCCATCCACCTGCAGCCTCGTTTGAGATGATCATCTACCTATGTACTGCCATAAGATGGCCATCCAACTGCAGCCTTGTTTGAGATGATCATCAACCTGCATACTGCCATGAGATGGACATCCACCTGCAGCCTTGTTTGAGATTGCCATCCACATGTAGTCTGCCATATGATGGTCATCCACCTGTACCCTGCCATAAGATGGCCATTTACTTGCAGCCTCGTGTGAGATGGTCATCCACCTGCATACTGCCATGAGATGGCCATCCACCTGCAGCCTCGTTTGAGATGGCCATCCACATGTAGTCTGCCATATGATGGTCATCCACCTGTACCCTGCCATAAGATGGCCATTTACTTGCAGCCTCATTTGAGATGATCATCAACCTGCATACTGCCATGAGATGGCCATCCACCTGCAGCCTCGTTTCAGATGGCCATCCACCTGCAGCCTTGTATGAGATGGCCATCCACCTGCAGCCTTGTATGAGATGGTCATCCACCTGCAGCCTTGTATGAGATGGCCATCCACCTGCAGCTTCGTTTGAGATGGTCATCCACCTGCATACTGCCATGAGATGGCCAAGCTAGCTCTTTGATAATAGCTATTGGTATCAGTGTACAAGTTACATAAAACCTGTTGGCATATTTGGACATTTACTGGTCTTTTTAACTTATTCATATGGCAATAAGATGGCTGTACTGTACAGACTGACCTGTCAACTTGATCATTTCATGTCCGAAGATGCTAGACTTTATTTTTTGTGAGCTTAATGATTTCTAAGGCTTGTATGAATTTGATTTTGCTATACATTCTGTATGTTCTTAAATCATTGATAGAAATTTAAGAAGTTTAATTCTAGAAGCCTGTTAGATGGTATACCCCGGTAGTTTATTTTGAAGTGATGGTCATTGATTTTCAAAATTAGAATTTTTCTTTGGTCATGTCTTCATGTTTAACATCTCAAATCACTCAGTCATGCACATTGATAATTGCTTCAGTAGTTACCGTACGTTTAAAAAGGTGAAGTACAAGAATTGTATTATGCAAAAAAGACATGATAAGAATTGTCCATTGTGTAACAAATGATTGGCATAATAATGTGTGTTTACATAAACCACCCCCCATCTTTTTCTTTCCAAAAAAACGATATTTGTTGACAAGTCTTGTGAAAATTACCAAGAAAGATATTGCTAAGCTACTGTTCCCAGTGTCTTTAAGAAAATACACTGGTTAAGTTGTTTTCATGTATAATTTTAGTTGTTTTCAAATGGAAAATCAAGTACAATTGTTAGGAATAAAAAATTATCTGTGATATATATATTGTCTTGAAATAAACTTACCGGGTATATTAAAATGTTTTCTAGTTAAATTTTGCGAGGTATCAAATAAGGCTACTACTTATATGATGGCTCAACTTTGGAGAAATTAAACTTGTGATATATGGATACAAATACAAATGGGCAGCTATATGATCTGAAGTTATATTTCACTCTGACAATTCTTGATTATTAAAATGTTAATTCATTATATTATCATGACCAAGAAACAGAGGAGAGCCATTGCTCGACATGACTAAGAAACAGAGGAGAGCCATTGCTCGGCATGCCTAAGATACAGAGGAGAGCAATTGCTAGACATGACCAAGAAACAGAGGAGAGCCATTGCTCGACATGACTAAGATACAGAGGAGAGCCATTGCTAGACATGACCAAAAAACAGAGGAGAGCCATTGCTCAACATTACTAAGAAACAGAGGAGAGCCATTGCTCGACATGACTAAGAAACAGAGGAGAGCCATTGCTCGACATGACCAAGAAACAGAGGAGAGCCATTGCTCGACATGACCAAGAAACAGAGGAGAGCCATTGCTCGACATGGCCAAGAAACAGAGGAGAGCCATTGCTCGACATGACCAAGAAACACGGGAGAGCCATTGCTCGACATGGCCAAGAAACAGAGGAGAGCCATTGCTCGACATGACTATTAAGAAACAGAGGAGAGCCATTGCTCGACATGACCAAGAAACACTCTAAGTCTAAGGAGAGCCTTTGCTCGACATGATTGAGAAACATAGGAGAGCCGTTGCTCGACATGACTAAGAAACAGAGGAGTGCCATTGTTAGACATGACTTAGAAACGGAGGAGTGCCATTGCTCGATATCACTAAGTATTATTTGTAAACCTGTTAAACTCCCAACACATTATTTTAAATCACTAGGAAAATATTACCATGCAAGTCTGCCCTTTCCTGTCAAAACCTGGATTAGTTAGACTAACTCGGCATGATTCTAAAGGTCTTGTAAAACCCCTCAAACATAATTGTATTTTTTATCTGGTGATTGTTAAGTTGAAAAAGGTTCAATGTAACATTTGAGATCTACTGGTCCTAGCAAAATCCATCATATAAAAACATGAACATTTTTTTATATAGAAGCGACTGACCCTGAGGCCACCATACATCAAGAGTGTCCGTCCATCCGCAGGTTCTTAGACCAATATCGCCCTTTTTGGAAAATAAATAATTCCACAGTGAATAAATCTCAAATGAAGCGGAGTTCTTTAGGACAAGTGCATGCGCTTGATGGTGGTCTAAAGCAAAAGAAAGAACTGAGCTAAAAATGTATGAAAGTTGGTCAGGGTCATGGATCAGGTCAAGGTCATGATAAATTGACATTAAAAATGTTCAACAAATTTTCCAACTGCCTTGACTGTTCATTTTTTGTTGCCACAGAGTCTGTTAAAGCTGTCCCAAGCATACTTTATATAAGGAACTAAACAAAATTGCGGTTGAACGACGATTTAAGGTGCAGGGCATCGAGACCAACTACCAAATTTCAAAAATATATGATATAAAGTGATTTCCCCATCTTGGAGCAGGGTAGGAGACCACCACAAATGTTAATGCCTTTGCATATCCCACACAGCCTGCCCGCCTTTAACTGATAGTCTTTTAAGTCCAAATAGTTAAATTAAGTGGTTGCTTTAAGTACTTCTTGTTGCATTAACATTTCTGTACAAATCAAGTCTCTCTAATTGCTGTATGAATGTTCGTCCATCTTGACGGATCAAATACATCTGTAAAAAGGCTCTTTTTTATGTTCTGCCTTTCTCTAAATATTTTATAAAAATATCTTATTGATGTTCATTTTATTAAACAGTTAAAGTAGATTTAAACTTTACAGTCAATGTATATTTTCCTTTTTTGGCATTTAAGCCCTTCAAAATAATTGCCACAATTTATTCAGCTGAACCCCATTGACCCAAAATCGCTTGGGTTTGAACAGGATGTAAGGACCAATATATTAATACTAAATGAAAGCATTCCTGATAGGCTTTGTGTTTTTACTGTTTCCTGTGAGTTTGAAACAATGAGGTTGTACTGTCTGCGTTTGTTTCATATAAATAGCTTGGACTTCCAGAGCTTATAATTTATTGTTTGTCTACAATTAATTGGTGGGCCAGCGCAAAGTCCTTGGCCATGACTGCGATTTATTTGGAAATTGTGAAAAGTTGACGATGACAACACACACCATGTACAATATATCATTCAGAGCTCCTCGGCCATTTTATTGAAAACTACCTCGGATGTATATGGGTGGTTTACAATTTCAAATATCTGTACACTTTTTAAGTCCGCTGCAAGAAGACGCGTAGTAATATTATTTAGCAGTTAAACTTTTTTACTTAACTCTTGGGATTTTCAATTATGTTCGCAATAATACACTTCACTGTTAATCAATTTGGTCAATAAATACAACTCTAAAACGCTACAATTAATTAATGATTATTATTCAAATTTTTATAAACTACTTCTACCTTGATAAAAACGGCCAAGGAGTTCCAAATGATATAATATATATGTTTCTGGTATCAGTTTTCTTAATGTAGCTTGTAAATAGGAAAAGACGTAGTTCAAAGTCAGTGTTTATTCAGATCAAATAGTTAAAATATGCTCACAAAATGAAATATAGTGACATTGAGAAGACAGTGTGACATTGATTCAAGTCAATATATCCAATGTTTATAATTCACAAACAACTTTCATAGTATTAAATGGACATTTTCCCAAAAGTTGCAAATCATAAAAGTACAATGATATTTTGTTGTATTTTGATAATGAACTTGTTTTCATTATAAGCCTCCTTCATCCTCTTACAGCCAACCCTTTATAAAGTCATTAATACAGTGCCATACACAAGTCCCTTTACACTCAAATGTGTTTTCACAGAAAATAATTATACTATTTTTAACATTTTATCAGAAAGATATGTACTGGTTATATTTTTTTCCTATTTCTATATGCTAAAACAAGAAAAAAAACTCTTAATCTAAAGACATAGATCATCGACATTATGAACACTTTTTGTACTTCCATTTTAAAGCTGCTCTCTCACAGATTGACATTTTTGACTGTTTTTCTATGTCAATGAATCAGCTGATAAAATGAGCATCATGCAATGTCTTTGATTCAGTCGTATAAGACAACTCGCAATATAACAAATCAGAATTGATTGAAAAACTCCAGAAACACTCATTATTCTACAGTGTTACTAATGCTTTTGGCAATAAAACGTACATTTTCTAATGTAAATTTGAAAAACTGCTATCTGATCTTTTGTCAGTCATCTTTTAACACTTAGTACAAAAGTTGTGAATTCAGAGACAAAAAATAACATAAAAACTCTCAATCTCATAAAAACGGTCAATCTGTGAGTGTGCAGCTTTAGAACATTGTAAAAGGATTTTTTATTCATATCAAAAATACAATTATTTAAATGGCATACTTGTGAAGTATTAATTTAATGTTAAAACCACAAATGAAGTATAAACATTGGCCCATTGTTCAGAACTTGATAGCGTTTAACAACATGATAAGCAAAATTGTTGTCAACTTAAATACTTGAAATATTTGATATAAATGTGATCGTATATTTAAATATAAACAAGTACAGCTGTAAAAGGCTGTCAATAATCGTGTAAGAAGTACAGCAGATCAAAAGTGTATCCTTTAAATTTCCAGAGCTGAAAGGTTTTTAAATTAACTAAGTTCTGAACAATCAGACCATTGCAGTCCATTGTCTATCTACTGGTTAGGTAAAAATAGCCTTTCTAAAATTTTAGCCGAACAACAATATCAATATTATTACTATCTTTTTTATACAAAGTATGATGGCCAAAAATACGATCTAAACTTAACATTTGCTAGTACATGTTAATTCAATATGAAAAATGCGTAAGATGAGCTAATAATGTTTAACAATGATAATCTAAGATATAATTGGTATTATGTAGGAAAGGTTATTTGATGGACAAACAGATTTATTCTGAAATGAAATAATCTCAGTTTTCTGAATGATCAAGTTGTAGTTACAAGTCACTTTGAGTTTAGAGAAGGAATTTAAAGTCAATGCTAATACCTTTTATAACTCTTTTTTTAACAATTGTTTCTTGTTCTTAATAATAATTGTTATCACTAATAGGTTCTTTATATCCAAAATGTCCAGAAAGAAAGATGAACTAAAGCAGTTAGTAGACACTGGTTTGGTTGATCCTCCCTGCTGTCATGGTCATTGTGGCATGAGACCACAGTTATTTTTACAATATGTTTCATATAGACACTAACCTGGCTTTTCACTTTCAAAACAGTCCCAATTGAAAAACAAGTAGAACAATCCAAGACACAAAATTTAATCACAAGAAAACATATGGTTGACCAATGCCATGTCTCACAAAATTGAGTAGTCATACATGACCCTGAGGTCAAGACAGAAATGACCCTGTGGTCAAGACAGAAATGACCCTGAGGTCAAGACAGAATAAGGCTACAAACAACCAAGCTACATAGATCCCCAGGCAATGACTTTTCCATTTTTTTACACTGAAAACTACCAGTCTTTGCAATACCATGTCAAATTATGTTAAGCTCTATGCAAAAAGGCCCCCTGTTTTTTCTCTTTCATTCAACTTTAATAAAATATTGATACTTGAACACAAGCACTCTTTGCTGTATTCACATCCGGATCTTGGTCAACAGGGGGCAGATAACTGTGGTCTTGAGCCTATTTAAGCAACATTTTTTCAGAAACAGACTTCAAAACTCCTTTAGTTCAACTTCAGGCTATATGCAACACATACTGAAAGTTTGACAATGATATATTAAACAATAAATGAATGAGACAAGTTTTAGCACCTGTGGTATTTTTAGAAAAAGGAGAAACAGCCATTTCCCTCAAATGGCAAACCTTTGAAGAGCCCTTATTTCCTAATCCATTTAAATAATTTGACCAAGTAAAGTTTTCCTTGTAGCTTTCAATGGTGACTATAGAATAGCACCACAAAAATGGCCTGCCTACTCTAAAGATTTTTTTCTAAGCAAAATAAGGTTTTTCCACTTTATATCAGCTTAGCGTTTTATATAAAAAATGACATAGAGCCAAACTGAAATGCTTCAACTTGTCAAAATTTTGCTTTTCTGGTCTACATATATACAAAGATAACAGAACTGGTCAGTTTAACAAAATTTTTTTAGTGATCATGTGTTTATAAACAGTCTAAACACCACTATATGCCAAATTGTTTGCTTCCGGGACAAATGGCGCAACAAAGGAAATGGCAAAAAAACACCAAAACTGAAAGTTATATGACAAGTGCTAGTGTTTTCATGTATGAGGTGGCTACATGATGTGGAAAATGCAGAGATAGCATTATAATGCCCAATTGATTTATTTTACTTTAAGTATCTGTTTTGAAGGCTTGATTTGGCATTTAAAATTCTCAGTACAGCACTTCACCATTGTCTATAAACTGCTTAGTTACACCTGATTTGCTATAAATCTCACTCTTTGGAATCATTTACACACAAACAAGTACTACAGAGTTGACTAACATCTTCATTCTTCTGAAATATTGGATTTAGAGCTGCATCTCCTGGATTCAGATTGCAGGACTACTGCCAGGGGAAAAAGTCACAGCTAACTGGAGCTTATTGGCACATCATGATCTGCAAGCAAGACACAAAAGCAATGTTTTACACTAATAAAACTGCTACTACTGTTTAAGTTGGAAAAAGGCCTTTAAACACTCATTTGAGGCATACACAACCTTTTAAGTAGTCATAAATGTGATAAATATGCAGAAACGTTCATGAATTCAAAGATTTTCAGGACATATTTTATAAAATATATAGTCTTTTGGACATTAATGCAACCAGTTTTTAACGACTTAAATGTTTATCTCATCTTATTGAGTACCCAGATGCATTTTGAAAGCATTAAAACCAGACATGCTTAGAATTTCTTCTTACTTGGAGACAGTACCGGTATTTCTTTCTCGGAAATCCTTGCAGAGAGCCGGTATAGAATTCCACAGGAGACCACATTTTGACCAGCACTGGTTCTTGTCCTTGAAAATTCCTCTGTGGCTACAGCAACCAGGCTGGCTATTGAAATTAACAATAAATAAGTGTTTTTAAGACATTTATAATGTATTAAGATTGTTTTTTTAATGCATGAAGGGAAAAGGCTCTAATCTTTATGAAAGCAGCTCACTTTTTATTTCTTTTGCCTTGAGAAATGTCAAGTTTTTCAATGTATAAACTGAATGAATGAATTAATTAATGAATATATATGAATGATTGATAGAATGAATTAATGATTTAATGAAAGGTGGCATTATTTCTTTAAAAAAGGAGATCTCATTGTGTTGCTGTGATTGTTGAAGTAGATGTTTTTTCTTGTCCATAAGCTGAAAATCATATACACACTAAATAAAACATCATTCTGCATCATATGTGCAGTAAGTTTTGTTTAATTGCTTGTAAAATTTGCAATTAATGTAATGTTTGCTTTAAAGAGAAAACAAAATGTGCGAATAGATGCACAATAAAGACCAAAGACCAATACAAGTCGGCAGTTTCATTAGAAAATGATATTATGGTATCTCAAAGCCGCACCATAAATGATTGACAATTAACATGAAAGAAATTCATTTAGGAATGAAACAAAGAGTATCAATGAGCTTATATGATCAAACTTACACACATTATGCTTCAGTTTGGATACAATTTTCAAATATATGATCTTGAAGTACTAACAAATTATACACCAAGTACAGCTAAAGTTATTGGGCATAAACCATTTTTCTATTTTAAGTAACAGTGACCTTCACTTTAGCCCCTGACCCCCCTCAATAGCAATCTCAAGCTAGCTCTTCACATAAGCTACCTACACACCAACTTTCGTCAATATCTATCAATCCTAACTAAAGTTATTGGGCAGAAACCATTTTTCTATTTTTAGTAACAGGCGACCTTGACCTTAGCCCCACCCCCCTCAAAAGCGATCCCAAGCTAGCTCTTCACATAAGCTATCTACACACCAAGTTTCATCAATATCTGTCAATGCTAACTAAAGTTATTGGGCAGAAACCATTTTTCTATTTTAAGTAACAGTGACCTTGACCATTTTTCTATTTTAAGTAATAGTGACCTTGACCACTCAAAAGCAATCCCAAGCTAGCTCTTCACATAAGCAACTTACACACCAAGTTTCATCAATATCTATCAATGCTAACTCAAGTTATTGGGCAGAAACCATTTTTCTAGTTTTAGTAACAGTGACCTTGACCTTAGCCCCACCCCCCTCAAAAGCAATCCCAAGCTAGCTCTTCCCATAAGCTACCTACATACCAAGTTTCATCAATATCTATCAATGCTAACTAAAGTTATTGAACAGAAACCAATGTTTGACGCCCGCCCACCCAATGACAACCTCATTCTATTTGAACCGTCTCCGTGGCCTAGTGGTTAAGCATCCGCCTACGGAGCGGGAGGTCGTGGGTTCGATCCCTGGCCCCGTCATACCAAAAGACGTTAAAAATTGGTACAAGTAGCTCCCTTGCCTGGCGCTCAGCATTTAAACGGTAGTGCTTGGAAAAGTGGTGTACTCAGTACTGGTTGAACTCAGGAAACTTGTACCCCGTGTATCTGTGCTTTACACCGAGCACGTAAAAGAACCAAGGGGTCTCTTCGAAAAAGAGCTAGGGTATCGCACCCGGACTTCCTTGTATCCCACCACTGTCTCTTCATCGTGCTGTCCCTTCAGCAAAAACAAAAAAGGACCCCGTTGGAAATAAGTGCTTGCACTTTCACGGGTTATCTTTGACCGCAAGGTCTAAAGAAATACACATACACATTCTAATAACCCGGTTTGCGTTGAAAACCTGGTTAAAAATCCCTCCATCTTGGTCAATGGGGGGCAGATAACTGTGGTCTTGAGCCTTGTGCAGCTCTCTGCTGAGGATTTGGAAAAACACAAACAGCTGTTCTAAAAATATATCACACATTCACACTACTAAAGACCTGCTAATGCAACTTGCAACTTTTAAAAGGTAAACCTGTCGCCTCTTCTTGTTCCACTCATGCAAAAAATACTGTAAATAGAAGCAACAAGAGGCCCAAAAGGGCCTATGCTCTACAGGCTGGGTTTGTGTGGTCAACATGACTGTTTTCTAAAAGAACCAACCCCTTATGGGCATCTGAATACTCAAAACTGAAGACTGTATCATGTTTGCAAGCATTTATTACACAATAGCATTTTTTTATACTATCAAGGCCCATAATCTAATCATTTCAAGGCCCATAATCTAGGCATGCATGGGCAGATCTAGCTGGTTTTCGAAAGGAAACCAGCTCTAAAGGATATCCAAATACTGTACAAGTTTAATCAAGATACAATCAAAACTGAAGACTGTATAGTGTTAACGAGCAATTGTTTACTGACATACTGATTTTATTTACTATCAAGGCTAATTATCTAGGCATGCATTGGCGGATATGGCTGATTTTCTAAAGGAACCAAGCTCTTATGGATATGTAGATACTGTACAAGTTTCATCAAGATACAATAAAAACTGAAGGCTGTATCGTGTTAACAAGCAATTGTTTACATGATTTTTATACTATCAAGGCCCATAATCTAGGCATGCATGGGCGGATCTTGCTGGTTTTCGAAAGGAAGCCTTTGGCCAGTAGAGCTAAAAATTAGACAAACTCATCTGGCGTGCTGACATTATTTTTTATACACTGAAAAATAAGCTATTAAATTGGTCACAAATTTCAGAATTAATACTTTCAAAGCCCCGAGGCCTTGATGAATGGAAAGCAACAGAACACTTGTGGGCATGAAAGATGTCATGTAAATCTTACATTTCCGAAGTCATAACTCTACCAATTAAAACAATACTCCTGAAGAATACATGCAAAGACATAAAATACATCAGAAGGAGGTTTTACCAGGTGTGAATACAGTGAAGCTGCTGGGTCTTCTGCCCTTGTCATATGGAAGCCATAGCAGTGACCATGGTCTGCACAAAACTATAAAAACAAAGTACTTGTTCCTGGAGCTGAGACATTTACCTTGGTGGAAAAATTGTTGCACCGCTGAGGGTCATGGGCAGCATTATCATGGTCAGCATTCTTTTTAATGACATTTCTTCGCCAGTTGTAAATTTCCTGATGTTCCTTCCCTTTGAACCAGACTGATTGAAGTAGTATGCACGGCCATATTTCTCTGGATTATATGTACCTGATTGTGGAACGGCTTCTTCTGAATCATTGCAACATACATTTACTGACCTATTGCTATTGAAGGAAAAGTTTAATATCATCTCGAATTAGATTACCATTGCTTTACATAGACTCACCACCTGTACGAAAAGAGCCGCCTGGTTAATACACGTAAACCAGGCGTAAACCAGGCGGAATCAGAGCAGGAAACCAGCTGGTTTTTCATCAAAAACCAGTTGGTTTTGGATAGAAAACCAGGCGGAAACCTGGCGTAATACGGCGAATTATGCAAATGAGCTGGTCTTTAAAACCAGGCGTAAATTTGATGAAATCAGGCGCAAAAATAAATCCAGGCGTAAAATAAAACCAGGCGTAAAAATAATTCCAGGCGTAAAAATGAAACCAGGCGTAAAAAAATCCAGGCGTAAAAAGCTAGGTTAAAACATATTATCCATGTAAGGTCTACAAACAGAACGATGTAAAATGTTAAATCATAAAGCAATGAATTTTATTGATTTAATACTTGAATGTATAAATTTTTCACAGTAACTGATTTGAGCATAATGCATTTCCTGTGCAGTATCATATATCTATTATAAGTGTTCAGGTACATGTTATTTATTACTATCATGATTCTTGAAAATAAGACCTGTTACACAGGCTTATGTTACTATCACCAGGAGAATGTTTTTATTTCACTTTCTCCACAGTCACTGAATCCCGCCTGTGAATGGTGATGCTCATATGATTTTCAGCTTGGTCCTTGTTTTCTGTCTAGTAGGTCATTCAGCATTTCTTTTGTAACAGTCATCTGTAAATATCAGATCAATTTTTATTTCACTGCAATGAAACATTGATCAAATGTTGTAGTCAACAAAAAGACAATGGTTTTACATATCTATAAGAAATATATGTTGTTACATTAGTACAGTATTATTAGAAGAATATACTTTTTATAAACTTCTCTAAAACTGTAACCCTTCATACATTGATTCCCTTATTATGCACAAATGTCTTATTGCCATGGTATATTATAAGCTAATTACATAAATAAGGAATATTATTGTTAAAAAAAAAATCATAGTTCTACTTCATGACTACATGTGTTTATATTCATAAAAAGAATAAAGTTGGAAAGTTAAAATTAAATGTAATAGCAGATAATACAGCAACCCACCATGTGGTTGAGCAGGGACGCAACCATAGCTTTCCCACTTTCCCCATCCTATCTTGTTTGGTAACAGGATTCTCATCTTTGCCACAGACACAACATTGGCCATCTATAGTATTAAAATAATGACATAATGCACATACATACACACCCACATGATCATCAATGATAACTTATGGGGGTCAATTATAAAGAACAGTATATATGAAGTTTATTGCAGCTTAATTATACCAACTTTCAAGTATTAGAACTTGTGCATATATTCATATAATTACACACACTGTATTACAATCATGAGGCTTGCATCCCAGTGATCCAATTTGTGTTATGGAGGTTCACTGTCCTCACTGAGCAATTATTAAACTCAAAATGTTTAAATGCTGTCAGATAAAGAATATTATACTTAATCACTCACCATATTTATTTATGTTCTTTTTACTGTGGAATATTATAAAAGAAATATGTTGAATCTGTTCTTACCTTTTTAAATGATTAGGGAAAAGGTTGATCCACACAAAATGAGCTTCAGAAACCGCCATGTTTACATATGATTCTTCTCTATACATTTGAATTTCCTACACAGATGAATGTTAACCTGATGCTGATTGGCTTAGATAAAACTCTCCAGGAAGCTTTCTGCCTGACCTTTGATTGAACTGATAAGCCCAGGGTGTGATACAACTGGACTCATAGAGAGAGAAATTTTGATAACATGTAGCAGTATTAAACTTTTTTATCAAAATAAATCATGAGTCAAATAATAAAGAGTTAGAAATTTGAATTTTACTATAAAATAATTAGTTTTAAATAGCAATTCTAAGGCAAGTTGCTTATATACTGGAGATAAGTATTTTTCAATTATTTTCCAGTTTCATCTATAATATCCTCTACAAAAAGTCAATTTTATTATCAATTTCTAACTGTATTCCTGTTAAAAAGATAAAGAGTTAAAACAAAAATTATTTAAAGCAAGCTTATTTTTGCACACTCCTATTTAAGCTTTAGCAACAGAAAAATGTCAAAGTATTATATTTAATGCCTAGTATGGAACCAAAAATATTCCAAGTCTCAATTTACGCCTTTTGCTTATTGCGAAAATGTCTAAGTCCAACTTTACGCCTGGTTTCGAAAAGTTATGCCTGGTTTGAATTTACGTGTCTTCATATCAGGATATTTTACGCCTGGTTTTGGGTTCGTTTTACGTGTCCTGCTCCTTTAGACACGTAATACAGAAAACCAGTTGGTTTCCGCCTGGTTTCCGTGTCCCAACCAGCTGGTTTACGCCTGATTTTTTCGTACGGGCAATCAAATCATGAAGTTCAGGTGCATACTTTCTCATTTCAGTCATGCCAGAATTAAACCTGATATTTTGTGCAGATTCACTATCATTACAATCACTAATCACCTGATCAAAGTCCTGACAATATCTTGCTGGCAAAATACTTGTGACTGAAGCTGTTGTCGCCAACATCTTAAGAACAAAGGCATAAGCTGTCTTTCCTAAATCAGACATATTTGAATTGAAACGTTGAATTAGGATGGTTTTACCTCATCTGGCACAACTTGCAACACTGCAGCATTTTTTTTCAGAATCATCATCATTGCCAATGATTTTGTTTTGTAGGAAACCTCTATCAATGCGTCTATGTAATGTGCTTTGAACCGAAATTGAAGAATCAGAAATACTGATTTCTTCAAATGCAGCATGTCTGAATCAAACACCAACCCTAGTGCCATCACAACACAGTCGGTTTGGCTCAAAACCTCATACATCACAAGGCTGACGAAAGTCAATCCTCATACTGCTTGCCCAACCAAAACTAGCTATTGTAACCATGTCGCAGTCTGAACAATCTCCATTACCAGCATAATCTTTATCCTCAAGAAGATCAAGCCAGTGCTCTTATTGCGATTTTAGAACAGACAGATGTTTACAAACCTTGATGTGAGCAAGTTGCCTACATATTTCATATGGCCCTTACTTTAATTTAAAGTTAACCTTACCAAAACTGGCAAGCTATCTTCACCGGCTAAAACATAACAATTCTGCAAATTATTAATATTGTACCTTTCAACTTGCGAGTTACCTACATATAGTAATTCTGTTGAACAAAAATGTTTGGCCCGTCATTTCCCATTGCTTTGCCTGCATCTGGGATATACAGAACAACCATCTCTTTCACAAACCTACATTGTATGCGTGTAACACAATTACCCTGGATATCTAAAACAACACCTATCATTTTCCAATAAATTACAATCAGGGATATTCAACACAGTTTTGTATTTATAATGCTGCAGGAACAGTTAAAGAAAGAGCCTGATTCTTTTTGATATTTAACTGTGTAAACAAAATCATTATTCATTAAAAGAACCATCAGTTTCACTATAGTTGTTTAAACAACAAATGAGATTGTCTTCCTCATTTTGTGCAACGACAAATTTTCAATGTTCAAACTTATATTGAGACAATAATTTTCATAAACATGAGACACCCAACATACCAATTCTTAACGTTATGAATAATTTAATAATTTTAATTATGTATCATATTGAATTCATACCATAAAACTAAAATGAATACATTGCCTACTAATGCTTTATTATGTAAACTAAAAATTCATAAATTAAGAGGTCTCATTTACCTTTGATTTAACATCCAACAGAATATGCTTTGAAACGGTCCTTCCATGAACATGTCGTTTGTGTATATGATCTAGGAGAAAATCTTCCCTAGAACATCTAACCTGTAAGAATAAGGACAGTTCCACCACTGTTGATCCTTAAAAATGTTGAAGTTAAAGAAAAAAAAGAGTAACCAATCAGCATAACTATTCAAAACAATAATAAAAGTTGAAACAACTATGCATTACCCTATTGTTTATAAAACAAATGTAGTTACACACCTTAAATGAGATATATATGAATACCCGGTACCAAAAGTAAGTATATTGACATGCATTTCATGGTAAAATTATTTATGAAGTACAATAAAATCAAAACAGGTTTTCCGGTTAGCGCAGTGGTAAGCAAACTCACTTATCCCACCAAGGCCTTGGCACATGTGAGTTTGGTTAGTGGTCACCAAGATGGACAAGTGTTTTTTTTCCAGTTACACCAGTTTCCCACACATCATGCTTGACCAAGGCCTTCAGTTAAAGTATTGTTATATCTAAACTAACATAATGTGAATGATACAATGAAGTTTGGTTATTATAACATCTTCAGTGAACTCCTTTTATTATACCGTATTATATCATGTATAGGACGCTAGCATCGATAGGACACAGGCAAAAAAATAGTTGAGAAAACAGGTAAAAACCCTTATTATATATAAGATAGGACGCAGCGGAAAAATGTCAAAATCGGAGCCGAAAAATTGAGGTTGGTGAAGTATTTATAACATATATTGAAGTAAAAAAACAAACAAAAATTGTATATAAGGCATATTTCGATAACTGTCTTGTATAATAATAATTTTCCTAAATTAAACAACACTCATGCATTTTCAGTTGCAATGTTAATGTACCAATGTTGTGATATGTACTGTGGGTCAGCCATGCAAGTTCTGAGCTTGAAGGCAGACTGCAACATCCCACAGAAGGAGCTGAACATGGTCACTGGTGTCAATAATACTGCAATATAAAAATGCAAAATAGTATATTAAAAATCTGTTAATTACTGTTTTGTTTTTGTTTTATTTCATGAATGGAAATAGATTGTAACCAAAAATTAACAACAGACAAGACAATTTCTCTACTTTTGTAAAAAAGTAATCATTTGATAATTTAATCTAAAGAAGAATACATAAAAAGAACCCATTCAACATTAATACACATTTCTGTACATTATGTTGATCAGAAATAAGACAGAGAAACCAGTACAATGTATGTATTATATGTGGGAGTTCACAAGTGTGACAATATCATGTACCCACGAAAAAAGGATGACAACCTTGTCTTCCCACACTTCCTTTGCTGCACTTTTTATCTTCTTTCAGCCTTTTCTCTTTGGGGTTCCTGTCTGTTTTGCACCTGGGAAAGAATTATTAAAAATACCATGTGATATTGAAATTACTATTACACTTGTTAATACAGTACAAATTTCTTACTCAGCTTTTTTTAAAAGGTTTATACTGTGGAATATACCAATTTATGGTTCAGCAACATTGAAAACCTGCCTTAGTATCTACGCAGAGATGGAAGTCAATTATTCAAATACCTCAGAGTATATTCAATCATCTGATCAGTGATGAATGTTTTTTTTAAAAAGCTGCTTATGTATTTACATGTATCCAACGTTTGAACATTGAAGAGTAATACATTAAAAACTGATGCAAATGTGCATAACGACAAGAAATTGAAACTTTTCCCACTTTTCTTTTTAATGTAACCAGGCACGTTGTTCAAATCTACACCATGTATCCGTGCCATCATTTGAATCATTATCAAACTGTATTGTACCGAAGTCACAACATCAAACCAACTTAAATTTACATAACTGTCACAGGTTATATGTCAAATGCCTAAAACAATTATAAAAATATCAGTTTTATTAACCTGCTGCACTGCATACACTTGCTTACAACTGCTGTTCCATAGTTTTACTGATGGTAAGCTTGCATCATATTTCTCCACTTAGTACCGACTTCTATATATCTCTTGTAGTTCTGGCCACTCTTCTTCATCTCTCCTCTCAATATCTACTTCATCATACAACCAATCAGAATCATCAGCAGATCTTGCAGGCAACGTCTTAATTGCTCCATAATCTGTTTAGATGCAGATCATCCTTGGCCAGAACCTAGATTTTAAACAAGGTAGAAACATGTAAATGGAGATGCACTAGCAGAAAATGAATAGGACTGCCTTAATTTATCCGAGTTGACTATATGGCAAATATTTACTTAACATGCCTTTAAGGCAGCTGGGGTATGCTTCATATGAATATCATATTAAAAGGCCATGATTTATATTTGAACCTGTCACTTGCTCCTTAAAAGCATTATCTAACTAATGAAATACATAGATATATGCATAGTTAAAGCAAAATAATATCTAAATGGTAGTGTTTGAAAATCGGACTCCATTTGCTATCGATAATCAAATTGAATCGGACCAAGAATTTTGATTTACTATCCAGCAATAATCGAAATTTCATAATACCATTTGGAAATACATGCTTTCTACACAGCATCATCATGATCATTTAAATCTTTTGACTGTGACACTTATGATAGTCATGTCTTTGAAACAGTAAATATTTACTTTCTTTGATAACAAAAGAACGTTAGCAAAACTGATACAAAATTGCACATCAGTTGCAAAACGATGCACACCGCATTTGGGAGTAGGATGTTATTGGTCCTATACCGCACTTAGTTAGTTATCTTAGCATTTTATCCATGTAAAATCATATTTGATGTTTGTTTACCTTCAATGACGTGCAGTTATATTTAATAGTTGTTAACTTTCAATAACCTGTTACATTTCGAAAAAAAATATCAAAAAAGGTTTCTTAAACAGAATGCATCGAGCCGAGTTTTACAGGTGAGACCGGACTAACTACACCATGGTGATAGATTTAAGTGCAAAAGGTTTACAATCAAACACACTTCGTAGTTGATGGATAATTTGTGATGATTTGAGAGAAAGGGTTTACATTCATCGCATTTGTTTATGAGAGTGACTTCCCTTGTTAAAATGATCTCAATGACAATTTACCGGAAAGAAATAATAACTTCTACTAGGCTTTTATCGCGTAACAAAATAATACGTATTTACCAGAAGTAACTTTAGCGACATCGATTTTGGACAACCACTATTGATTGTCGGCGACATTACACTGTCAGCGACGATTTATCGATTGTACTCGATAATCGTTTCATCACTACTAAATGGATTAGAATACATGTATAAGCTATAACAGATATAAGCAGACATATTAAATTTCATCTGACTGATTTGACACTCCACAGCATGATGTACATAAACACGAAATGATAGGTCCAAACAGATAGCTTTAAAGGGACTGTTTCACAGATTTGCACCAAAAAAAGATTTTTCTGTAACGAATCTCAGGACAATTATCTAATAGAATGTATTATGCTTTGATGTCATAATTGTAAAATAAAGTACCAAAATGTAAAAAAAAGAGATTGTGTGGGAGACCCGGGGTTCAAACCCGCTTGCCAAAATTGAAATCCAGCGTCTTCCATACTGAGCTATCAAGGCTTACACTAAATGGGTGACATAATTAAGCTATAAACCTACCTCGGTAATATCATTTGATAACACCGACTAGCCAATCATGCATAAGGAATGAATTCCACCTGGTAGACATACCCAGTTATCTTTTTTAATGGAAAAATACAAAATAATTGCTAAACTTAAATAAATTGTAAACTATGTGTTACTTCAGTTAGTAAGTTTCAATGCATTGTACAGGGTGATGCCAAGTTTATGTCATTTTTCGACAATATTTTTTTCCCGCTATTTCATCATCTGTGAGACATACCCCCGAAATTTTAAATGATTTGAAGTAATTAATGCTTTTTGCTTTTTGAGTGTTGGGGGTTGGAATATCTTACCTCTGTTAAAAAGTCATACTGAAAAAACTCATTTAACGTAACATCTGGCAGTGCTTGGTTGGTGCATGTCACCCATTGTTGGCATGCTCTCACCATCTTCGAGGACAAGAAACCTGGTCCACTTAAGTCTGGCGCCCTTCTCAAGATTGAGCACAGAACAATCTCTGCTCCAGGAGCTGTTTCTCTGAGACGTCTACAACCTCTGAAGTATTCCTGAATCTGAAAATGGTCCGTTTCATTAAAAAATTGAGAGTTTCATAACGTTTCTTGATGAAGTGTCAAAACTACAGTTTAGCACAAATGATTTTATCTGTTTTACTTTTACCTTCAAAATCAAAACCGAAAAAGAAGAGACATCTGTGTTGCGTGGTTACAATTGACTGGTACATAACGTAAGTTTGACGATAATATATGGTGTTCAACCGTGTTGCAAAAGCATGATTACAAGGAAGTCAAATTAGAAAATACTAACCTTTGAAAAGATATAGAATGGAATCTTTTTTAAATATTTTTAAACTGATTACAGTAATTCACATATTTAAAGCTGCACTATTACAGATTGAATGTTTTGGCAACTTTTTTTATTTTTTGTCTTGGAACGAGCCAATTTTTGCAAAAATCCATAGAAACCAGTTATATAAGCATCCTGACAAAAAAAAGATCGCAGAATTTTATATTTAAGGTTCAAAAATTGATGTTTTGTGTATTTTTCTTAAACCATTAGGCTTAAGCCATAAAACACGTATTTTTCGAACTGAATATGACAATCTACGATCTGATTTTTTTGTAAGCAATCCTATAACATCGGTTTGCATATATATTTACGCAAAAATTTGTCCCTTCCAAGACAAAAATTAAAAATGTTGTAAAAATGGTACATAGCTGTGTGAAAGCTACAATAATGAACGATTAGGGATATTTTTTTATAATTTTTTACATTTCTTATGTATCCCTGTAACGCTACAACTCCCTATTTAAAATTTAAAAACGAGCGAAAGACTATGATAATAGTCATATTATGCATTGATATTGAATAATAATGACAAAGTTGTTCAATATATACCGGACAGTAATCTAAACTGGATTGAATTTGTCATTTGAGTCGTTATTTTAACATTAATGTATTCTGGGTAATGGAGACTGTTATACATGTACACAGCCTGTCAGATTTGTCCCAGATTTATAGATATCGGGATACCTGATAAACAATTAACATGTTTTTTTTTTGCGTAATGACATTTATAAATAAATATGTGTTTAAAAATAGGCCATACTGGGTGTCAGTACCTAAATCGGAACACTTTCGGCATTATTTTTGAAGTATTTTTAGTTAGACTTGCACCACAACTACAAAATTTTCCATCAGCATACTAGGATTCAAGACCTATTGGTTGATATAAATGGTATTTTTCAAGATAATACCAATCTGTGTGAAAAGTACTTAATTAACTTCAAAGTCAAAGACTGCCATTTTTGTCCTCGGAGTACCTAAATATGGAACAGTTTTTATTTGTTATTTATTTTTATATATCCTTTTAATTTTATTGCTACATGTTTTGTTTTAGTAAATTAATAATTAATTTTATTTCTACGCTTGTTTTTTTGTCAGTAAAATTTGATGATTTAAGTAAGAAATACAGATTGTACCAGTATGCTGAGATTGTGGCAAGCATGAAGTAATTCCCCCGCGCGCCATGTATTGACATTTGAACTTGAAAAACTTTGAATGATAGCAGCATTCAAAATACTTATCAGATTATCCTGTTCTTTGGAACTTGTATCTAAGGCAAGCGTCTACATTGATTAAAATCATAAATAAACCAATCGCGATCGGAAAAACACTTTTATAACGGGTGTTCCATATTTAGGTACTGTTCCGATTTAGGTACTCACCCAGTAATATTTTCGTAGAAATTTATAACAGAGATAATTTCAAAATTGTGGCCACAAGGATTCTCTGCGCAAGGACTGTTTGCTACTTTTTGCTGGGACGATGGACATCACAAGTCTGCCACTAATAAAAAATCGTCAAAAGACTCGTTGACAACCATTTAGGTGGACTAATCTGTGAGATTGTAGCTTTAATAAAATTTATATAATCCTTTCAAATTATCTAAACTATGCACCTGTAGAATCCTTGATTGTGCAAAATACATGGAACCAAGGTAAAGGTATAAACTGCCGAAATGCCGATGTCCCACTTCTTCCCAAGCTTGGTAGCGGAAGTTCTTCCGGTCTTTAACGTAACAAGCACCTTCAAATAAAAGAAATGATAAATACATAGCTACAATAATGAGCGATCAGGGATACTTTTTTTATTATTTTGACATTTCATGTGTATCCCTGTAACCAGTCTGCCATAGTCTAAAAATCGTCAAAAGACTGGTTGACGGCCATTTAGGTGGACTAGATAAATACACAGATATTAATGCACCAGTCAATTGTTACCATGGCCCCTCCAAGTCCAGAGATAGCCAGAAATGGGCTGTGTTTTGACATTCCAGGTGACCCAACAGTGCCGTGTGAATGCGGTGGTTTTGTGTTGGCGGGGATTTTTCCATCTGTGTGTTCCCGCAGAATGGGGATTTTACCCGAGCTTGGTTGGACCAAAAGTTTAAGTCCCCATTAATAGAAGAATTAAAGCATGTTTACACTTTAATGCACTTCAATATAACTTACTGTGACTGGTGCATAACTGAGCAATTTCTTCATGACAATGACAGTGTAGACATTGAAATCACAAGCTACAATAATGAGCGATCAGGGATACTTTTTTATTATTTTGACATTTCATGTGTATCCCTGTTGTCACCAGCCAACAGAACACCTTCTATGATTAGCTTGAAATAAACTAAACATCAATTTTGCGAATTGTAAGATACAGTTTGTTTTTAAGAACAAAATAAAGCACGCGGAGGAATTCAAAACTCTTTATTTCATCGCGAAAATACACGACTTTTGTTGTTATTATTATTTATCGAATTATGGCGTTGTCGTCGCATAAGGTCTATGTGTAATTTATCGAATATTTTTCCGATATCGTCTATGTGCTTTATTCTTTGTACTTGTACTGTTGTTACTTTATTTACCGTACGTATTGCGTAAAGTTGTGTTTTTCTCTTATTATCTTTAGCCTGTTTGTTTTGGATAGATACCAACTCAATGAGTCCATCAGTTCTTCTTTCGCACTTTTTGCTGTTTCTTCTTTTTTGCCCGCTAGTACTTAAAACCGCAACGTATGACATTCTTGTCTTCACAGAAACATGGCTTAATCAGACCACTTCAAATGATGACTTGCATATTCCAAACTTCAGCTCACCATTTCGTTGTGATATATAGGATCGAGTCGGCGGAGGAGTCGCCATATGTATGTTCGTGATGGAATCAGCGCATCTGAACGAACAGAGCTACATGTGAACGGACTTGAGGCCCTTTGGGTTGAACTTCATGTTAACCGACGTAAACTTCTCATTGGTGGAATAAACCGTCCCCCAAACTCCAACAATACCCAATGGCTTAACATGGAACAAAGTCTAGACGGAGCCTTCAATGGCCATTATGATAATATACTTGTGGCTGGCGATTTAAACATAAACATCGACTCATCTGCAGCAAACAAGATGAGCAGGCTTTTTGATTCCTACAATGCGGAGCAACTCATCGATTCTCCTACCCACTTTACTGAGCAATCAAATGCTCTCATTGATCTCATGTTCGTGAAACATCGCCACCATGTTATTTCTAGTTTTGTGGCCGACCCTTTCATCATTCAGATTTACCAAACCATCACAGTCATGTTTCAATAGACGTATCTGGCTTTATGAGAAAGGTGATTTTTCTAAATATTGAAGTCATCTCCGTTCGACTGACTGGAATTCTCTTCTAATCGACAACGACCTTGACAGGGTTGCTGACATTATATCTAAGACAATCATATCAGCAGCAGCAGAGAGTATACCAAACAGAGTAGTCAATATTCGACCAAACGATGTTCCCTGGATGAACAATGTCACTAGAAAAAAAAATCAGACAACGTCGTAAAATGCACCAACGGGCTAAGGCAACACACGGAGAAGAATCTTGGTCTTATTTCAGAAAAATTCCGAAACGAAACAACATCCTTAATTCGAAAATCAAAGGCTGACTACCATAAAAAGATAATTGAGAAGAAATGGTTCAAACTGGCAAAACAGATCACCAACAAACATAAGTCATCAAGTATTTCTACACTGATTGAAAACGGCATGGAAGCAAACACAGACGAAGCTAAAGTTTCCTTCCTTAACGCCTTCTTCTGCCAACAATCTAACCTTGAAAGTACTGATCATGATCCTCTAGATTTACCAACAGCTGACTCATCAATTCTACCAATTACTATTACGACTAAAGATGTAAAGGACGCCATATCTCTTATTGACCCTTCTAAAGCCAGCGGTCCCGATCTAGTCAGTCAGAGGCTACTGAAAGAAGGTGCAGTCGAATAAGCTAAACCACTTTCACGCTTTTACAACAAACTACTTTAACGTTCAGTTTTTTCCTAACTCTTGGAAGCAAATGTTACACCAATTTTCAAAAAGTCGGATCCTTCAAATCCTTCCAACTATCGTCCTATCTCACTTCTCAGTTGCGTCGGAAAACTCATGGAAAGCTGTGTCCACAAATATGTGTACAACTACCTTGTTACAAATAACATTCTTAGTAAATTGAAATCTGGCTTCATCAAAAGCCACTCCACAATGAACAAGCTCACGTATCTTTACGATGTTACTGTAGAGCACTGGATGAAAGTAAAGAAGTTCGCGCCGTCTTCTGTGATTTATCGAAAGCCTTCGACAGAGTATGGCACCGAGGTCTTCTCTACAAACTCTCTTCCATTGGTATAGAAGGTTCACTTCTCGGTTGGTTTTCTTCTTACCTGTCAGGCCACAAACAACGAGTTGTTATTTCAAACTCGTCTTCATCTTGGAAATCTATTAACGCCGGCATGCAACAAGGTTTCATCCTTGGTCCTCTCCTTTTTCTTGTCTACATAAACGACATTGTCTTCGACATTCAAGCCAATATTCGCCTTTTCGCTGACGACACCAGTTTGTACATCATCGTTGATGACCCCATTGAAGCCAGTTTCGTTCTTAATATCGACTTGTTCAAAATCCTTACTTGGTCCAAGTTCCTGGTTGGTAAATTTCAATCCTGTCAAAACAGAATCGATGTTGTTTTCACGCAAACGTAACAGGCGAGCGCATCCCGAAATTGTTATGGATCAAGTTCCAGTGAATGAAGTCGAATGGGCGCCACACATATCGTCTATCCTAAACAAAGCTTGGCAGCGATCTGGTATCTTAAGATCTCTGAAATATCATTTATCTCGACAAAGCCTCGAACGCATTTATATATCCTTCATCAGGCCGCTTCTTGAATACAGTGACGTGGTCTGGGACAATTGTCCTAATAACTTAAAGAATGACATCGAATCTGTCCTAAACGAGGCTTCCAGAATAATCACAGGAGTCACAAAAATCAGTAACATCAATCGGTTACTTAAGGAACTTAACTGGATTTCTATGGCTGAAAGAAGACGCCATCATAGGCTCATACTTTTTTACAAAATGAAAAACAACCTTAGCCCATCATATTTATCCACCCGCATTCCTGTTCACAACAACCAAGTCTACTTGCTCCGCTCTGCCAATGACGTTCCAATAATACACACTCGAACACAATCCTACGGTTCCTCCTTCTTGCCCCTTACAATCAGGGAATGGAACGCACTCCCCTTTAGTGTGCGTTCAGCGCCAACACTTCCAGCATTCAAAACAAAACATTAAAGCAGAACAATACCATGGTCAGCACATCTTTATAATTTCGGCACAAGAAGGATGCAGATATATCATACACGCCTTTGTCTTGGATGTAGTACTCTGCAGTTTGAGCTACATCGCCGTGATCTAGCGGAAACTCCTCTATGCATCTGCGGTGCAACTGAAACTTCCACTCACTACCTTATTCAGTGTCCGAGATATCAAGATATCCGTTTTCTCCCACCTCAGATAAATAGATCCATTAATTTAACCATGCTAGAAATTCTTATCTTGCCCACGGGCGAAGATAAAATGTCCGTATGGAACTTCTTTTAATGGTCACCACATTGTAATTACCTTCCTTGATGAAGACTGTCGTCTGTAGCGCATCATGGAAACCTTGTCTTGTGGCAATATTATTGCAACCAACCGGTTTTACGTATATGGTGTTGAGAGCGCGTTGCGGGCTAACCCTTGATTACGGACGGCCGGTCAATATGTGCTACATCATGTCTTACCTTCTTACTTTTCAACGTTTATTTTTGTTCTTTCTTTAAAGCTAAGCATACTGTATCAACTCACTAAGTATGCTCACTCACATAAAATTATTATTTCTATTACTCATTACGTTTCTGCTACAAAGCATGCTTTTGTAGATTTGCGACACATTCTAGTCCACAACCTAGAACATGTAAACTTCAACACGGAAATGAACTTATATTTATAAGCATTTGAAATGCTTGTCTTCCAATCCGCTCAAAATCAATTATACATTCGTACAGTGTGTATTGATTTCTTGTGTATATTGAACTGAATAAATATGTTTAAACTAACCCCAACGTAATTGCTGTATGAGGCAAAGTAGGTGTATGCTGTTTATATAGGGGTTTTTCTTCCCATTTGCGGAAAAATACCTTGGACATTTTGTGGAAATTTCCGGTGCGAAATATGTTGAAATTTGAAAATTTTACTGTTAAATGAACACGCTCTCCAGTTTCCTGCGAAGGAGGAAATTATTAAATACCATTTTTATTTTCCCCTTTAAAAGGCCTAAAACGGCCGAAATATCAATTCTTGGGGTGTAAGTATCTAGTGCAATAAATCCTGACAGATAATATTTCAAACTGATCTCAGAATGTGATGAAAAGTCTGAATTCAATTATCCCCAAAACTTTACATCACATATTTTTTTAGGATGTTGAATAAACCAGTACAGCATAAAGCATATATACATTGAAAAGAAAATCAAACTTTGGCAGACTTTCAAAAATAATAGGAAGTGGCATAATCCTAAGTTACCATGGCAACAAAGTTTTGCTTTGACTTTTGAAATTTGACGTGAAACTTCAGACTTTATTTTTAGACATACCGTACTGGGTATCATGTCAATAACTTTAAAAACAGTTTAATTAAAGATTATTTTTTTTGCGACAGACTTTCAAAAATGACTGGAAATAGCATTATCATAAGTTACCATAGCAACCAAATGTGTTTTGTGTACAATTTCTATGTCATTATGATTATGGACATAAGAAATTTGTACTTGTTATTTCATTTTATAGCTTATGTAAAACAAGTAAAGATATATTAGGTATATTTAGAAAAAAGAAACTCTGTGTGTGCGTGTGTGTGTGTGTGAAGCGTGCGCGCATGCGTGCGCGCGCGCGCGTGTGTGTGTGTGTGCGTGCGTGTGTGTGTGTGTGATAGAAACATGGCCCCAGGCCGGGCATCGAACCCGGGTCGCCTTGGTGAGAAGTGAATGCGCTAACCACTGCACCAACCGGACAACCTTGAGAGAATATGCAGTTTACAATAACTATAACTCCTGTTTTAGCAAATTACAGAGTTAAAGCCCTTTTCTGTTCTTTGTTATCAAACTTTTGTCTGGAACTTGAAAAAAAATGGATGGAGATTATTGAAACATGAAATATTGGTTTGACACAGTGACAGTTAGAATTCGTTGACTAGACTTTTTGAGAAAAAATGCTGCAGATTATCAGCTGTATATGATAAATGCGGGTCCACAGGAGAAGTTCTCATCTCCATGAAAACAAAACAAGCAGCCCATCTGATTAAGGTGAACAGACTTGTGGAGAAACTTGACATCACTGGGTCAACAGAAATGTGTGAAGCCCCAAAAAAGTAGTTCCTGGATGCCGTGTTCAAAGTACAAAATTAATGTTTTATGGCTAAAGTGTTACTAACGGTTTAAGAAAAATGCATAAAACATAATTTTTTGAACTTAAAAATAAATCATCTGACGTAATGTTTTATCAGTTGTCTTATACGACTGGTTTACATGCATTTCCGCATAAATTTGCTCGTTCCTAGACAAAAAATAAAAAAAAAGTTGTCAAAACGTTCAATCTGTGAGAGTGCAGCTTTTAACTCGCCATATATTTTTTATTTTTATTTCATTTTGATCATACTGAAGGAGATTGTCTTTATAGGTTAATGTAGGTGATATACTTCAACACTTCTGGTGGTTCTTTTATACTGTGGTAAAACCAGGATATGATATAATGATTAAAATTTAAAACAGTTCTCTTATTAACTGAGTATAACTTAAATTGATAACGAAAGTACTGTCAAACTTTGCAGTTCAACGTAATGAATGGTAACAAGTGGTTAGAGGTGCAGTGAAGATATAAAGATCGACCAAAGAAATTGTAAATGAAATATTTAAAAACTGTTTAAGACATCACCCCATACAGAACATTGTACATACATGAAGATTACATAGACTGAACGAATGACAATTACATGGACAGCACAAGTGACAAAACAAAACGGACTGTTGGGGTGAAGTTGACCTGTCTACATTAATAAAGGAAATCAGATTTTAAACACCAACTGACGACGACATATTCAGGCTTTCTAATGAATTGCTTAATTTTTTCCTGACGATTTCCATTTTCATACCCAAGGGTGTATTTGAAAAACTAATAATTATATGGAAGGTCAACGTACCAAACTGGAAAGATGTGTATGAAGAGCAAACTTCCTGACAAGTGAAGTGCCATGATACTATTATTCATCTAAACTTATATCACAAAGGCATGACGTAAAGAGCTTTCAAACATTATACATACTAAACATATAGTCCCCCCCACCCTCGCATGCACGCACGCACACACACCTATTGCCTCCCCCTCACCCGAATGACAGCCAATAAGCCATTTCACATTAAATGTTTGTGTGTAATTTAAGGTTCGTTATGACCGACATCCCTACAAGTGTGAGGACCTTGTAACTAACCACACTCTAATTTTTAATCGAACAAGCTTTTTGTGTCATAGATCACAATGACCTACTGACCTACTCAAAATCAAAACCTCCTTGCCAAGTTTGAGGACCGTATGCCACAGGTTGTGCTTGCTGCTTTAGTTGGGGGACTCTAAATATTAGTCCCTGGTTCATGTGTTTTAGTAGTGAGTAGTGGAAAAACTACTTTCTTTGTTAAACTGCGATTTTGAAAGAAAAAAAAAGTTAACTTATTGAAGGTCTAGAGTGAAACAAAACAAAATCACCATGAAAACAGGACCCTTGAAAACAAAATATGGTAACTAAACGTAATTTCCAAAGCATTTATTTCTGATTATATTCCCATAAACTACTGTGTTGACATACTCGATATATAAAGTTAACCTTAGAACATATATTAATAGTTCATATAACGGTTGGTTGTGTGTAGCCTATTGACTTGTATTTTTTCTTAGGCGTTAAAATAAAAATATTTTTCTTAGGCGTTAAAAATATTTTTCTTAGGCGTTAAAAACTCAATTCAAGGGAGGTAATGTAAATGTACAGACCGACGATTCGGGTGTGGGTTTTGTTTCTGGCTTATTATAAAACTTATATCTTAACTTTCTTTCAATTCCCTTGATAATTCTGCTACTATTAAAACACATAGATACGTTCCTACGTATGTCATGTCATTTTCAAGGTATTATTTTACAAATCGGTAAACCATCCAGTGGCGTAAAATTCGTCTGCTTGCACTGGGCAACCTGCTTTAAATTCGGACAGTTCTTTTCATTCGTCATTTTTTTGCAGTTTAAATAAAATATTATGTGGCGAACAATTCGTTTGCTTCATGCTAACTCCACATTCGGACTACATGTCATCTTTATTTTGCTGTTCTGAAACTGAAATTTGCTGTAATGTATCCTGGCAGTTTTCCCGAAATGTGCCGGTCTGCCGGACATGTCTGGCAAATTTTGTACAGGTCCGGCAGATCTACCGAAAATGAGGGTCCGGATGACCGACATATTATGAGACGACTAAATAGCGAAAAAGTATTTGAAAGCGAAATGTCTATAAAAACTTTTGCTGATTATTTGCCTTTACGGTAGTTAGTTGATCCCATACTGGTATTGACGTCATATAACATCGCCAAAAGTCTGCCATTTCGGATTTCCGATATGCTATCATGATATGTATATATTCTCGGGATAAACGAGTAAATACGATTCATCAGTAAAGGCATTTTATTACAACAGTTTTGATTTGTTCTTGGTTTGCAACAAAGTACAATCAAAATCGTCAGCACTCAATTTACTTCGTCTGCAGTCAAAATGGCGGCGGTTGGTGGAATTACCGGATGGCCGAAAAACCAGAAAGCACCTTAAAGGCGGAGGTGTTGAATTATTTTTTTGCGAGACCAAGTGTGTTTATTTTTACTAAACGACATGTCAATGTAGTGTTTATATGTTTTGTTTTTTTTGTGAACTAAATCAGGAAAGCATTAAAAACAGTTGACATTCATTTTTTTTACTCTTTATGTATACCAAGTCTATGACATATTTGTTCGGACAGACAAATAATTTTTCGGACAGGCAAAAACTTCCAAAGTGCCTGTCCGGTGGACAGGCAGAATTTTTACAATTTCGGGAAGACTGTCCTGAATGTACAGAATACCGGTGTATTAAGAAGCAATCCAACGTAATTTATGCCAGAAAATATGCTATCCTCTTAAAGTTTCACTTATATGAATAAACAACAATTTTCCCATCAATAACAGTAAGTTTTTATGCCCCCGAAGGTGGGCATATTAAAATTGCACTGTCCTTCCGTCCGTCCGGCTGGCTCTGTAACTTTCCCTTGTATGGACAGATTTTAAAATAACTTGCCACATGTGTTCCACATACCAAGACGACGTGTCGCGTGCAAGACCCGTGTCCCTACCTCAAAGGTCAAGGTCACACTTAGTGTTTATTCACAATGGAGTGCTGCATATAAGGACATAGAGTATAGGTTGTCGTGTCCCGGCTGTAACGTTCTCTTGTATGGACAGATTTTAAAATAACCTGCCACATGTGTTCCACATACCAAGACGACGTGTCACTTGCAAGACCCGTGTCCCTACCTCAAAGGTCAAGGTCACACTTAGTGTTTATTCACAATGGAGTGCTGCATATAAGGACATAGAGTATAGGTTGTCGTGTCCGGGCTGTAACTTTCTCTTGTATGGACAGATTTTAAAATATCTTACCACATGTGTTCCACATACCAAGAGGACGTGTCGCTGTAAAGACCCGTGTCCCTACCTCAAAGGTCAAGGTCACACTTAGTGTTTATTTACAATGGCTACCTCTAAGGTGAAAGATACACTAAGTGTTTATTCACAAGGGCATTCTGAATATAAGGACATAACAGTGTAGGTTGTCAAGTATGGGTGGTATTTTTTTATTTTCAGAGGTAATTTAAAATAACTTGTCATATGTATTTGACACGTAAAGGCAAGATCAATTTTTCATGTACTGACCTTGTTCATAGGTCTATGTCACATTAGGGGGCATTCGTCACATACTGTGATAGCTCTTGTTTATAACAGGGAAGCACATTAACGATAAATATAAGCTTACTGAATGGACGTTTAATGCAGTAGCATCATTACCCACAATTCCCCCGGAATTTGGTAACCGAAAAAATCCAAGATGGCGGCCATCAGGTTAGTAAACAAATTAAAGGCATCTAGAAATCGTTAATGTGCTAATGAGCTTTATAAGTCAACACAGAAGACAGTTCTAGGTTTAGGAATAAAGTGCATATTAATATTAACAAGTAACAATTAATTATGTATAACAGAAAATATCACAAAATGAAATGCACCACAGTCAGTAACTCATCATAGCAAGGAGTCCTTATTCACAGCATGGACACAAAAACTCATCATGCCTCTGTACAACTTTCACTTGACTGCAGTATTTAAGGTGAGTCCGGTGGCCGCATTTGTCACACTCGCCCCATTTCACCAGTTCTATCGTGTAGGCAACGTTCATGGGCTCTGGTGAAAACTTCCGGCAGACACAGCACAAGTCCACCTCTGCAACTTCATATGAACATTCACTCTCAGTGTCACTTGAAGCCAGAAGTTTACAATAGCCAGATGGACCAGGCACAGGTGAAGGGTGTGCATTCTTGGTTTTCTTCTCTATGACTGTCTTCTTTGGTTTCTTGACATTTTCATTTGGCTTCATCAGCTCTTTCATTTATGGAGATGTTATATCTCCCATGATGGTTGGCTTCCTTTTTCTTGCCTTTTTGGTTGTCTCCACTACTTTCAGTATTTTTCTTCTTTCTATAAAGGACTGCGGCTGTACGTCTTGACTGTTCACTATAGAATGCACGTATGGTCGATAGTGTAGATGGCAGAAGGAGCAGTTTTGGCAGGTCGAGTTATTGAATATCTCCTTCGTTGAAATACTCCAGTCTTCCTTAAGGCGCTTATTAAGTTTTCAGCACAGACACCCTTGTTGTATGCTTTGCTTGAAATCTCAGCAATGCTGTAATGGTTAATTTGCATTCCCGGATTTCTTCGCATATAAGACTGGCACTCGCTGTGATATATATTCTTAAGAGGCCGGAAACACCCAACATCAAGGGGCTGAGTCACATGAGAAGTGTGTAGTGGAAGGACAAAAAAATACAACATTGTTGGCTTCTCCCCATGCAGATAAGGTGAGGTTGCTCTGACGTGCACTTTGCTCGGAGCACTGAGAGTTTAATGTTACATCAGGGTTTCTTCGCTTGAAGCCAGTATACCATGAAGAAGCAAATTGTGGGTCACTCTGCTTCTTCCGGTGGAGTGTAATTGCCCAGTCTGTGGCTAGGCTAAGCAGCTCTGACTGGGTGTAACCATAGCCAATGCTTGCCACGTATGTCAGGTGTTCAACTAGCTGCCTCTCTTCATTAGCAGTAAATGTGAGTGGCTGACCTAAGCTTGGCAAATTATCGTATTTATTGGTCACTGGCTGCAATCCAAGGGTCCTATCACGCAGGGTTGACTCTGGTAGCCCATACAGTATGGCTGCCTTGTACACAGACATCCCTGATTCAACATTCTCCTGGTATGCCTTCGCTATTAATCCTTTGTCATACTGCCGCTTCTTCTTCACAGCCTTGCCAATGGTAGGTAACTGAAATGAAAGAAAAAAAAATTAATCACAATTGATTTCAATATTTGTTTAGGGTTATTCAAACTAAATCAGAAGTTTAGGCGAGTAGCATTGTTGCCAAACAGGAAAACGCGCCAAACAGTACGTGCGCATGTCGCGTGCGCAGGTGCTGTGACGTAATCAACAGGATAGACCTCAACTGTCAGAATTTGTATTCATGAATAAATCCATGTTCATTAAAGAATAGTGAATAAACTCAGCAAGTAAGGTAGCTTATGAGAGCAAGCTAAGAATTGATTTTGAGGGTGGTGGGGTCAATGCCATGAAACTTAGTATGAATGTTGCAGCAAAACTGAATACATAGCTAGAATAAATTTCAGTTATGTCTCTTTTTCATAAACTTTAAGAGAAAGGCTACTGCTTTTTTCAAACTTTTACAAGAAATTAATTCCTGATTGCCCATATGAAAAACCTGGTTTTGTCACATTGTGGTGCATCTAGTATTATTGGGAATGATTTAAAGGATTATTTATTACATGACAAGGAACTTGTATATTCAGACATACCTGGAGTGTTAAGTTGTTTCTGACTGTTATAAAAAATTACCAGTGATTTTTTGGGGGTCTTTTTCTGGATAGTCTAGATGTATAATGAATTGTAAAACTTAAGCACACTTATTTTAGAGCCTTTGTCCTGTCACATTACAGTTTGGTTTACAGAAGGATTGTTGTGTGTTATTACGCTGACAATACAGAGAGACCGCTCCCTTCCTTTTCCTGAAGCAATGCACAGGTACTATTGGCACAGAATATGAGCTCAGCTGATTCGTAACCTTGACTCGGGGCATTATATATTATAAAAAAACCTTTCCTCACTGCACAGAACATGAATTGTCTTTTATGCACATATTTTAGAATTCTAGTATTCATAAAAGTATGATCTTAGATTACTTATATTAGGCCTTATTATGCATTTGCATATTGGATTACTTGAGAAGTACATTTGAGAGGCCAAGAAACAGTAATATTTCAGGTTTTTAAATTATCTGTATCTGTATGTGACAGTGAAGGAACAACAGAGAAGTTTTAAAACATGATGTGAACATACACATGTAAATGTAGCTTTGTGAGATAACTCTATATGATCCTCACTAGAAGCTGTTAATAACAAGCATTGTCTCCAGCATTGCAATGGTGGCTCAATCAACTGGAATAATAATTATAATTATATGCTACAATGAAATTAAACAATATGCATGTTCTTTATCTGAAAAAGCAAAATGTTCTATATATTTCATATTCCAGGGCGCCTTATTGTCCAATGTGGTTGTAAACTTCCTGTGCATGCAGTTCTTTGACATTGGTGCTGATTGTACGTTACTTCCCAATGTCAGACCCACTGGAGTTGGGTTTTTACACGGTAAATGAAATCAAATATTCATCTCTTTATCGAATAAAAAAGGTTATGGATCTGTATGTATTCTTTAAACCGTTAAGTGAAATTCTCAAATAAATATGAATAAAATAATATGGAGTTTTGATAGCAATTGCTTAAAGGGTACCTTTTACTGTTCATCAAATCTCATAATTCATATGCATTGATTATTTAGACAGTTTTTATGCTGAAACGGCTATCTTTTGAAAAAAATACATTGTTAGTTTCATAAGTTCAGTTTAGAAAAAAGTCATATTTTTACAAGTGTATTCTTGTTGTATAGTTTGATGAACGCTTTCGGGTGTATGTTATGCTCGAATATTCGAAGAATAAGGAGGGCTTTACTAGTTGCCCCAGCCTAGCATCAGTGTCTGTGTCAGTGTCTGGTTAAAGTTTTAGGGCAAGTTGGCATTTTCAATAATAACTCTAATACCCTTCATTAAATTCAGTTCATACTTCATACATTTGTTCAGGCCATCACATAATAAGGTTAGATAACTCCATGGTATCGTTTATACATATTATGGCCCATGATTGACTATGGACCATGGGTTGAAGTTTTAGGGCAGGTTTGGATATATATTAAAAACCTTCTTTATCCTACATTCAATGCATTTAATATTTTACACAGTTGTTCGGTACCATCACGCAATGAGGTTACATAACTCCTTGTTATCCTTAAATCAAGTTAAAATTTTAGGGCAGGTTAAAAGTTTTATGGGCAAGTTGGTATTTTAATAAAGAACTAATATTCCCTTCATTCAATTGACTAGATACTTTGCGAAATTATTGATGAACATCTTATAATAAAGTCACAAAATTCCATTTTAACCCTAAATACTAATTTTGGCCCTTGATAGACTTGTTTTATTTATTATTTTTTATTTTGACATTTCGACTATTCGAAGAATAAGGAGAGCTATCCGACTCACCCGAGCGCCAGCGTCGGCGTAACCACTTAATATGTTAAAGTTTGCGTACCACCTCAAATATTTTCAAAGTCCATTGACATATGGCTTTGAAACTTTGCACGCTTGTTCACCATCATGCCCCAAACCTGTACACAGGAGGAGGTAACTCTATCAAGCCTTTTGATAAAATTATCCCCCTTTTTCTACTTAGTATTTATGTTAAAAGTGTGCGTACCACCTCAAATATTTTCAAAGTCCATTGACATATGGCTTAGAAACTTTGCACACTTGTTCACCATCATGCCCCCAATTATAAACAGGAAGAGGTAACTCTATCAAGCCTTTTGACAAAATTATGCCTCTTTTTCTACTAAGAATTTACGTTAAAGTTTGCGTACCACTTCAATTATTTTCAAAGTCCATTGACATCTGGCTTTGAAACTTTGCACACTTGTTCACCATCATGCCCCCAACCTATAAAGAGGAGGAGGTAACTCTATCAAGCATTTTGACAAAATTATGCCCCTTTTTCAACTTAGAATTTATGTTAAAGTTTGCGTACAAGCTCAAATATTTTCAATGTCCATTGACATCTGGCTTTGAAACTTTGGACACTTGTTCACAATCCAGCCCTCAACCTGTACACAGGAGGAGGTAACTCTAACAAGCATTTTGACAAAGTTGTGCCCCTTTTTCTACTTAGAATTTACGTTAAAGTTTGCAATCCTTACACTGAAAAGGGGTTGATGGTCAAGCGCGCTGTCTCTGTGACAGCTTTTGTTATATTCTTAACCAGGTTTTCTCAAAGGGAAAACTATTTATAAAAATGACTTGCATCATTGTTCGGGCAGGCTAGAAGTCACCTTATGTATCAAATTATTTTAGCTAGCTTGACATATAGTGACCAAACTTGGTATATAGGAAGAGTTTATTGAGACCTATCATGGGATTGCGTTTGAGGCCCCTATGATCAAGGTCAAGGTCAAAGTTACTATTTAAAGAAAAATAGTTAGTAGTGAATAACTGAAGTAAGGGTCGACATATTGCTACCAAACTTAATATATAATAAAATTTTTGCCAGAGACCTTTCATGAGATTTTGTTTTGGACCCCAAGAGTATGGTCAAGGTCAAGCTCACTGTTGCTAAAATTGGAAAAATGGTTAGTACTGAATAACTAATGTAATGGTTGACATAATGTGACCAAACTTGGTATATAGGAAAAAGTCATTGAGACCTTTCATTGCAATGCCTTTTGCCCCCGTGATAAATTACGTCATAAATGCTACGTCGGAAGGCAATATTTTGCTTCAAATGAAGACTTTAAACAAAAATAACTTCACTATTTCTTCACCACTTGCGATGAAACATAGGGCAGTCTATGCCTCTTAATGAGCCCTGCCTTTTACCAGAGTTTGATTGAGAGTTTAGTTTTTTCAAACACTTCGACAAACCTTTTCACAATACAACCGTCTGACAGAGCACTGTCAAAACATTATTTTGGAAACAGGTTTGCTGAAGTGTTTGATTAAACTATTTACCTTATCAAACTTCGGTAATAGGACAAAGGCGGGGCTCTTTAAGCGGCACAGACTGCCCTTTGTTTTATTTAAAATGGTGTAGTAAAAGAAAAGTTATCTTTGATTTAAGTCTTCATTTTAAGCAAAATATTGCCTTCCGACGTAGCATATATGACCTCATTTATCATGTGGTATACACACACTGAAATTTGTACAGTACTAGTTCAATATCTATGATCAGCTAGATCTACCCTTCCATGACTGGATTATGGACCTTAAATGAACCAAAAATGCTATTTTTAGCAAAACATAGAATTGCTAGAGAGTCAATATGTTGTTTGATTTCAGCAGACACTAAAGCCCAGGACAAGGACAAGACAGTCAGACAGATGTTTGAGCTCATCAAGCTGAATAAACCAGTCAATTGCCTGATGGACGGTAAACCAGTCTGGACAAACAGGAACCACAAGGTTGTCATGGACGCATATTCACAATCCCTGACATAATACTGCAGGATGCTGGGAAATAAACATGTGCCTGTGGTGATGTTTTGACATCAGCTTCCCTTACTGTTGGAGGTAAGTAAATTATACTGCATAATATTTCATTTTCAATTTTGAAAAATCTAAAGTCTAAAGCATTTATGATGATCACAACTCTGAAATTTAGCTTGCACTGTCTTTTATGTTATTATAATTTTTATGTAATTGTCCAAGGTCAAAGTTACATTATGTACAGGGAAGTCAAACTAGTATGGATTGAAGGAAAACAAACACTGTTTGAATGAAAAACAGGCATTTATTAAAATGCCATAAATATTGCTAAGTTATTCAAAAGGTAATTTAGAAAAGTGGTCCGAAAAACATATCTGGATGGACAAAAACTACCCACCCAGTAGATGCATATATTAACAAAGTGGTCAGAAAATAAAAACATATAATTACAAATCAACATGAAATCTCGAAATTAACAAATTTGGTGAGCACATTTGGAAGAACAGTATAAGGCAATGGAAAATACAAAACCTTGCCCATAAAAACAAAACAATTACAACAACAATTGGAATATCTTAAGGTACAAGGCGGTAAGTGAAAGAAACGGAGAAAAGAAATAAGGTAGACCTTGGAAAGAGCGTCCATAAAATTAGAAAAATGTAGGAGGTGGTGGTAAAAATAAATTTCAGAGACTGGCGAGCGCTTAGCATACGCCAGAGAGAACAAAGAAGAATTTCAGACGCCTTCTGATTGGCCTGTAGTGTCACATGGCACAAAAGGGGAGAATTGATTGGCTCCTGGGATAAAGTGACCGTATGGCTAATTCCCGAGATATTACCTAAATCCCGTGCCACAGACGTAAAGAAATAAATTGTACAAAGTCATAAATAGTTTTATGTTTGCATAAACTAGTATGGATTGAAGGAAAACAAACACCATTTGAATGAAAAACAGGCATTTATTAAAATGCCATAAATATTGCTAAGTTATTCAAAAGGTAATTTAGAAAAGTTGTCTGATAAACATATCTGAGTGGACAAAAACCGCCAAAAGGAAATGTCGCCCAGTGAAATTTAGCTTGCACTTTCATGTTACAATAATTTATATAGAAAAGCTTTGGCTTGTATACCTTATGCAGGCTTTAAACAGTTTTATGTGGAATAAATTACCTGACAATAAGCATACTTTGGATTTTATATGATGTATATTGATTGAATTTATTTGTTACACAATGTTTCTTGGATCATCAATATATACATAAAGAAGATTCCATCCATATCATGCATACTGAGCACATTTTGTGTATAATATTATCTGACTATAAACCTTCTGAAGAGCAAGTTAATTTCACAAAATACAACCATTTTTGTAAAAGTTCATGCACATGTTTCATTATGGCATTCACAGAAAAAATAAACATATTTGTAATGTATAAAGTAATTTTTTCATTGTTTTATCTTACAGTTTCATTCTGTCATTTTCTGATAAATGTCAATGTCACACATGTAAATTAACGTAGTGCAGCATGACAAAGAAACAGCCTTTTCTATCAGTTATTCTAATCGCATTATGTACCAAATAATCTATACAGTCTACTTGATAATTATGAATCATTATTTTTTAAGTGGCATAAGTTTTTATCACATTGTGAAGGACTCTTAAAATGGTACATGCTCTCTGATTGGAACAAAAAAATGTACCGTAGTTGAAAACAAATAAAAATCCTTCTCTCATCTGAAAAGTCTACTTGACACTTATTTCTCAGTTTCTAATAAAACAATGCAACACATGTGTCTGCTGATTGATTTTGCACCATACGTTGATCATCCAATTAAGCTTCATAGCAGAGAGGGCATTTCTTGTAAACATGGGGATAAAATCAACTCTCTGATAGAATTTGCGTTTATTTTTTAATTCAGGGGGGGGGGGGATTTTTGTCCCTGACCTGGGGTTTGATTAAAATTCCTTGGGATTTTTTCACCCACTGGGAAATATGGCTTGTATGAGGTCACATGTAAAGGTCTGGTGAAAAAACTTATTGCTAAGAATTTTGTATTGCATGATGAAGGCAAACGCAGCAATTTTGGTGATACCGGTGTTTGGCAAACCACAAAGTGAAAAGTACATTAGGATAATTAATTCAGATGTTAAAATTTATGATGTCTTACAAATATAAGTGCCCACAAAAAGTCAACTTTGATACTGCATTTATTTGACACTATAGTAAAATCAACCTGATACTGAAAATGAAAAAAGTAATGATGGAGAAACTCTTGAAGTTTTTTTTATTCTTCTATTATATTTTGAATAAATGATTTTGACCGTTTGTTGTTACTGATAAATGTTTATCTTTATGTTGCATTTGGTAATATTTCAGACCCGCTGGTTGAGTTGGTTGCCCCACTGAAGCATGTTGCAGGAGACAATCACAGTGTCAGACGCCTATGACATCAGTCATGGCAAGACCCACCATTCCCTGCACCTAAAAAGGTTTCCCCTGACAATGGTGCAGAACACACAATCATCTTTGACATCAAGTCCAGTTATGCTAAACTCACTGTGAAAGGTTTGCTTTTTGTGTGACTTTTTTCACTTTTACACTGAAATTCGTATCAAGAGTTCATGCAAAATTAAATATCTAAATGCAAAACCAGTATTGTCAAAGTGCACTTTTGTTCAGCTTTAAGTTTTACCTCATTTGCATTTAAAACTAATAACCAATGAATCATGACTGCATGTAGGCTCGGGACAGTTGTCCGCTCTGATGCTGCCCAGAATACACTGACTCTAGGAAACAATGTCAGGAAAGCCACACTCTGGGTGCAGTATTTTTTTAGTTATTGACCTTTGTTAATATCATACTTATTTTTTGTCCAAAGCATGACTAAAAACGTTTTAAAGGTTTATACTTTAAACTCCTTATACAGAATGATCTCATAAATCTGGCTGCAGTATTTTTTTAGTTATTGCTTTATTAATTTTTTGTTATCCTTGGTCGTAAGGGGTTGTTGATACAGTTTATATGGGATATGGTAGTGTGACTGCTTTTGTTCTTACCTTAATTATTAGTTGTAGTCTTTGTATGTATGAAGTTAGATTACACTGAGGTTAAGATGTCCGTTCTCCCACCTCAGATAAGTAGATCAAATAATTTAACCATGCTAGATATTCTTATTTTGCCCACGGGCGAAGATAAAATGCCCGTATGGAACTCCTTTCTAATGGTCACAACATTGTAATTATCTCCCTTGTTGAAGACTGTCGTCAGTAGCATCAAGGAAATCTTGTCTTGTGGTAATATTTAGAACGCTAATTAATTATTTCTCGCTTTAAATGTCACCATAAAACAGTTTTCACGTACCATTTAAGAAATAATGCTTTATTCTTCTTAGAACTATTTAGAAAGACCGATTTTAATATTAACATGAACTGTATCACTGCGCGCATATCCATGACAACCATGAACTATCGCATATCCATACGCAATTATTTTCATTAAGCACAAAAGAGTTCCAGCAAAAAATACATTTTTACTTGATTTTGTTTAACTGAAGTGGGAGAAAAAGCATCTACCATAGCCGCTCGTGTAAGATGGTTTCATCCCGACCTCGCGCAGGGTGTTTTGTGGAAACTTGGTTAACCTCGTTTCCGCAAAACACCCTACGCTCGGGTCGGAATGGATCTATCTTACACGAGCGGCCATGGAAGATATTTATAATCCTTTGATCAAATTAAAGTAAGGATTGATCAAATTACTGGGTATTCAAATATGCAATTGAACAGCTCCATTTATACATTTCTAAATGCTGTATGATTGTATGTAGGGCATTTAGGATTATATCAAAGAAATAACTGTACATTTTAGCGCCAAAGTCCTGTAATTCAAGCCATTGCAGAAAACGGAACATCAGGCACTTAGCAGTTCTACCTGAACACAGCCCCATCCAGCATGATTTAGGCTGTAGAACTATACAATAGTATCAGTGGATCAACCTGTCTGAGAGGGGTGACATACAGACTGAAGATGGTGGGTTGGGGATATAAAAGTTTTCACAAGATATATTTTTAACTTAAGTTTACTTATTATTCCCTGGCAGTTTTGGGAGGGGGTATAGTATTGGCATGGTTGATCTGTCAGAAACCGTCGGGAACCATTTCGTTAGTGATTGGTAAAATCATGTTTAAACTTGGTCAGAACGTTTCCCTTGAAACCTTGATCGCTTGTTAAAGAAGTTCACATCAAATCAAAAACTAGGTCACAAGGTCAAAAGAACAACTTTATCAGATTGTTGATGTCTTGGACAAATTTAAGTCTCATGTGATGAAAAATTGTATATCTTGGTAAAATCTTGAAAGTTCTTTGTGAGAAATCATATCATTGGATCAAACATTGGTTATGATTGGCCGATTATGTTCAAACTTGGAAAGAGTGTTACCCTCCAAGACATCTCATTGCATTTTAAGTGGCTAATTTTGTTAAAAAAACTGGGTCATTAGTTACAAAAAGAGGCAGTTTATCTGCTCCAATCTTCATTAAACTTAATCATAATATTTGTCTCAATAAAATCTTAAAAAATAGTTTGAAACTAGGTCAGATGAGCTCAAAAACTAGGTCACTAGGTCTAATCGAAGAAAAAAAACTTATTTTTGTAATATATCCATCCAATCTGCACAAACTTAATCAGAGTACTTGCCTTGATGAAATAATTATATAAATTATTATTTTATTTTGTCCAGGGCAAGTGTGTTGTGCAGGTTGTTAACCAGTATTTGGAGAATGTGCCATACAAACTGAACAACATAGGGCAGTGGAAGTTTTTTGTTATTAAAATTGATAAAAAGCTGAGAAAGGTTCCCCTGATACTTTATAAATGCAAGTTTAGAAAATATTACCATCAATATCAAATATTTCTGACTAAGGTTCATTCCATTTATTTGATTTACAAGGTGCAGTCAAAAAGTTCCCTGACTATGACGATATTTGTCACACATAAATCCTATCAACATTTTTACATTTTGTAAGCAAAATTATTTACAAAGCATCCATATCTTGATAGAAAAATATGTTTTTTATAGTATATAACCTACGCTACGGATCACTTTGAATTATTAACGATTGTAAAAAAAAATCACTGTTATTAAAGCTAGATATGCAATATTTTGGCGTTGTTTGATGACGTAAATTTACATGACGTCACATCAATGTCATTTCTAAACACACGCCCAAAACAAACATCATCGCTTAAAATATATTGAATTAGTATGCATTGTTTGAAGCCATGGAAGAAATCGCCAGTGAAGAAACATCAACGTCATCCGATCGAACGGACCAACGGACAGTCATTAAATACTCTGTGACCGGAAATGATAACAACGGACACATGAAAATTTATAAATCTGGTGTATGGATTATGTAAATGTTCGTGGACACTCGTATTGGATTGGCACAAGCATTTCCAGGACTCTTGTGACGACATAACTGACAATAAGGGAACAGCAGGGTGGCAGTTTCGAGTAGATCGGCAGAAATCAATCGACGAAATAGCGGATGTGTCGGATTAAGCCATGGAAATATATATAACATCTTGACAATTATTTATTTCTAATTAATTTCAGGCATTTCTTATGATATGATTTAGGTTCACATTGAGTTAACATATGTTTGTGACATTTAAGCCGTGCAGAGACATCTCACTAACACATTGAGAAAGAAACGTCTGGACTGCGAAATTTTATCTTTCATCAGGACAATGCTCCTGCACATCGGGTTGAAGACGCATAAAAAACAATAACTTTTGGGGGTATAAAAGACTGCATTAGCTGCCTTATAGTGTCGACCTAGCGCCTTTGGACTTTTGTGTATTTCCAATATTAAATGCCGTATTACGAGGTCGCAGATTTGAGTCTGAAGAAGAAATGAAATTTTCCATCAGGTCGACCGTAAGGGGGACCGTAAGCAGCTGCGAAAAGGGGTGGTACACAGACAGTTTTAATAAGTGTGTAGATTGGCACAGAAAATGTATTTAATTTCAAGGGCAATATACTTTGAAAAACATTGACTAGTATACAAGCGCCTACGCTGACGTGACGTTAACAGTACGTCATTTCCGTACGAAGTGATCCGTACGAAGTGAGATGTGTTTATTTGCTGTGTAAAACTTGATTGTTTTATGTGTTATTTAAAAGTAATATATGTTCAGTCCTGTAGAATTTAGTTTTTGCTTTAGTTTGATGCAATTTTTGTGTCGTCTGAAAAGACGACATATAGGGGTTACTTTTGTCGTCGGCGGCGGCGTCCGCGTCCCATTTTCGCTTGTCCGGGGTATATCTCCTAAACTATTAGTGGTATCAACTTGAAATTTCATATGTAGATAGATCTAATTGAGGGCAAGTGCAGTGCACAAGAACTGTTGCTTCCATATTTTTAGAGTTATTTCCCTTTGTTATTTTTCATGCTTAAAGTTTTGTCCGGGGCATATCTTGTAGAATATAAGAGTTATCAACTTGAAACTTCATATTTAGATAGATCTCATAGAGGGCAAGTGCAGTGCACAATAACAGTAACTCTTGCTGCCATATTTTTAGAGTTATTGCCCTTTGTTAATTTTCATGCTTAAAGTTTTGTCCGGGGCATATCTTGAAGAATATAAGAAGTATCAACTTGAAACTTCATAGCTAGATAGATCTCATTGAGGGCAAGTGCAGTGCACAAGAACCGTAACTCTTGCTTTCTTAGTTTTAAAGTTATTGCCCTTTGTTATTTTTCATGCTTAAAGTTTTGTCCGGGGCATATCTTGAAGAATATAAGAGGTATCAACTTGAAACTTCATAGCTAGATAGATCTCATTGAGGGCAAGTGCAGTGCACAAGAACCGTAACTCTTGCTGCCATATTTTTAGAGTTATTGCCCTTTGTTAATTTTCTTGCTTTAAGTTTTGTCCGGGGCATATCTCGTAAACTATAAGAGGTATCAACCTGAAACTTCTTCCGTAGGTATATCTGATTGAGGGAAAGTGCAGTGCACAAAAACCGTGACTCTTGCATCTATATGTTTAGAATCATTGCCCTTTGTTAATTTTCATGCTTAAAGTTTTGTCCGGGGCATATCTGTTGGTGAATTGGTGTCTTACTTCAGCCATCATAAACCGGTCTGGACAGCAGTTTAGACAGAAGCAAGACAGAGATGCTCATTTCACACCTGAAAACGTATTAATCCATTATCTTCAAATTATTTCTCAATGTCATTGACTTCAGTATTTATTGTGCTCATTTTTGCTTATATAACCAATTGCTTGCTCCTGGCTTAATGTTGTTACCTTCAGTTCAAATGCCACCTACACTTGAAAGTTAAATGGCAACATCATTTTCTATAAATGAATAAAATGCCAATCTAACAGCTATAATATTGACAGTAAATAATTCGTCAGGCGACACATCCGACTCGCGGAGTTCTAGTATTTTTTCTAATCCCAAAAATGACAACAGTACAAAGGCAGTCCAGGAACTTTTTGACTGCACCTCGTACAACTTAAGCTCTGTACATTATTTATTGTTTATACTATGTAACCAAGTTTAAACTTTCTTTATTCATGTTACAGGAGATAAATGGACTTCCTTGACATTGTGCACTGCACAAATATGGTGATGAGTCGAAAGGTAGAAGTGGAAACTTGTTGGAAACAGAAGGACAAACAGAGTCTGACTTGAAGTAAGTTGAAGACAGAATGTCAAGCAGAGACTGGACATGGAGATGGACACACAGAGACTGGCTGTGGGGAGGGAAGGACAAGCAGAGACTTGTCATGGATACAGAATGGCAAACAGAGACTAGACATGGAGACCATATGACAAGTAGAGTCTAACCTTGGGGACCAGACAACAAGTAGAGAATGGACATTGAGACAGAAGGTCAAGCAGAGGCTGACCATTGAGACAGGAAGTAATGTAAAGACTGACCTTGGATACATAAGGACAAGCAGAGACTGGCTGTGGTGACCAAAAGACAAGCAGTGGCTTACCATTGAGACAGGAGGACAACCAGACACTAACCATGGATACTTAATAATAAGCAAATGTTTGCCATAGAAACAGGATAAGTAGAGACTTACCATGGAGACGGATAGACAATCAAAGACTTACCACAGAGACAGCTCAAGCAGAGGCTGGCTATAGAGACAGAAGGCCAGCAAAGACTTGCCATGGAGACAGAAGAACAAGGAGGCACTGGACAAAAGGACTAGCAGAGGCTTGCCATATAGACAAAATGGCATGCAGAGACTGGCATGAGAAAGGATTTACAAACAGAGGCTTTAAACAAAAGGCAATATAATGATCGATTATTAATTGCTTAATTATTATTTAAGCACCAATGTTCCCTTACAATTTTGTTTGTAGATTTCTATATATACAAATTTACATTATTAATTCAGGAAGCAACAATGTTCATTGTTTACAAGTTACAGAGCATGAGACGACAGGCTCTAGTTTTTGTCTTACATTTAGTAGTGTATACCTGTGTAAAATAAACACAAAGAAAGATATCAAAAAAAAAAAAAATCACTTTTAAACCACAAACATGAGAAGTTAAGAATGAATCATTTAGCATGGAATTACAAAGAAAATTTGAAATAAGGTACTGTAGCGACTTATTGACTTGATAAGATAATGACTACAAAACTTAACATAGTAACACATAAACATTTTAACATAAACAAGCATTAACAAGAAATAAGTAAATTTGTTGACAGCGGTTACGTCCCTTGTTTCTATAATCCATTGTTCAAATTTCACTATCGATTGTTGTTGATGATGTAGGCCTTTCTGATCAATTATCGATTATAATCAATCATCGGCACAACACTAATGCAGGGCCTGGCCATGGAGACAGAAAGACACACAGAGACTGACCATGGAGACAGGGCATGCATAGACTGGCCTTGGAGACAGAAGTACACTCGGAGACTGACCATGGTGACAGGACATGCAGAGACTGGCCATGGAGACAGAAGTACACTCAGAGACTGACCATGGAGACAGAAGTACACCCAGAGACTAGCCATGGTGACAGGACATGCAGAGACTGACCATGGAGACAGGAGTAAACCCAGAGAGAGGACATGCAGAGACTGACCATGGAGACAGGACATGCAGAGACTGGCCATGGAGACAGAAGTACACCCAGAGACTGACCATGGAGACATGACATGCAAAGACTGGCCATGGAGACAGAAGTACATCCAGAGACTGACCATGGTGACAGAAGGACACCAAGAGACTGACCATGGAGACAGAAGGACACCAAGAGACTGACCATGGAGACAGAAGGACACCCAGAGACTGGCCATTGGGACAGGACATGCAGAGGCTGGCCATGTAGACAGAAGACATGCAGAGGCTGGCCATGTAGACAGAAGACATACAAAGGCTGGCCATGTAGACAGAAGACATGCAGATGCTGGCCATGGAGACAGAAGACATGCAGAGGCTGGCCATGGTGACAGAAGGACATGCAGAGGCTGGCTATGGTGATAGAAGGACACACAGAGGCTTGCCATGGAGACAGAATACATGCAGAGGCTGACCATGTAGACAGAAGACATACAGAGGCTGGCCATGTATACAGAAGACATGCAAAGGCTGGACATGTAGACAGAAGACATGCAGAGGCTGGTCATGGTGACAGAAGGACGTGCAGATACTGGCCATGTAGACAGAATGACATGCAGAGGCTGGCCATGGAGACAGAAGTACAACCAGAGGCTGGCCATGGAGACAGAAGACATGCAGAGGCTGGCCATGGTGACAGAAGGACATACAGAGGCTGGTTATGGAGACGGAAGGACACACAGAGACTGGCCATGGAGATTGAAAGACATGCAGAGGCTGGCCATGGAGACGGAAGACATGCAGAGGCTGGCCATGTAGACATAAGACATGCAGAGACTGGCCATGTAGACAGAATACATGCAGAGGCTGGCCATGGTGATAGGACATGCAGAGGCTGGCCATGGAGACAAAAGGACACACAGAGACTGGCCATGGAGACAGAAGGACATGCAGAGGCTGGCCATGGAGACGGGATGACACACAGAGGCTGGCCATGGTGACAGGACATGCAGAGACTGGCCATGCAGACAGAAGAATATGCAGTGACTGACCATGGAGACAAAATGACATGCAAAGACTGGCCATGGAGACAGAAGGACATGCAGATACTGGCCATGGAGACAGAAGAAAATGCAAAGACTGGCCATGGAGACAGGACATGCAAAGACTGGCCATTGGGACATAACAAGTAGAGACTTGCCATGGAGACAGGACACACAGAGGCTGGCCATGGAGACAGGGAGACAAGCAGTGGATTGCCATGGAGATTGTCAACAGACTTACCTGAAATCTTACTTGATGTAAAACATAAACAAGTTTGATATTGCTTAAAATTATGGCTATGAATAGGTTGTATTTATTAAAAGCATATTTTTATGTTCTAAGCAATAAACTGAGTTGAGAATTAGTGTTACTCGGCAATACATGATAGCTTGAAGTAAGATTTGTATTGGTCCCAGATGATACATACAAATGTAATTTCTCTTTAATAATGTTATACTTTTTATTGAGAACAGTCCATAATCATATGGCCCCAATTTCTCGAAACTTTTTAAGTGTAACAGGCTTTAATAAAGTCACTTATTTCAATTACTGAAAAGGAATTTTGATAAATGAAAAATGGTTTATTCTGATAATCATACATATTATTCCTTCATAATTTCTAAAAAATCTTGTCGATATAACACTTTTATAGAACAACAAAAACAGATTAGCTGAATCCTGTTATAAGGGACTTGAGAAGTTTCAAGAAATTGGTGTGTAAAAGATATTCCTTTTAACCTTACTGAATTCATTCATGATTTGAATTGAAGAAATTAAGTTCATAAGACAGATTAAAAATAAAAGGTGCACATGATTTCCAAAGAATTGTGATAACTCCAAGTAATTGGAAGTTTTCAAAATTTGAATGAGTTATATATAAATGAATTTAAGGACACTAAATAAGTATGTACATAAACTGGAAAAGGGTGATTTTATCAACCATCATGCCCCCTGTGCATCGATTACTAATTTATGAGTATTCCATAGGGTTCAGGATATTGAAGACAAACATTTCATCTTTAAAACAAAATAAGTTTTCATGAAACTTTCGACTTTAAAGACTTAAGAACAAACATTTCCTCTTTCTACTTCAAACCTGCGTTTCATGAGTATGCTGTTCCTGGCCTTAAAAACAGCATGAGTATTTAAATCACCTCACGGACAAACATTTCCTGTTTCCTCTTCAAACCTACGTTTCATGAGTATGCTGTTCTTGGCCTTAAAAACAGCATGAGTATTTAAATCACCTCACGGACAAACATTTCCTGTTTCCTCTTCTCACCTGCGTTTCATGAGTATGTTGTTCTTGGCCTTAAAAACAGTATGAATAATCACTTCACGGACAAACATTTCCTCTTTCTACTTCAAACCTGCATTTTCATGAGTATGTTGTTCTTGGCCTTAAAAACAGTATGTGTAATCACCTAACGGACAAACATTTCCTGTTTCTCTGTTGACATTGACCTTTAAGACAATATAGGGTAATCTCGAAGTCAAAAAAACAATGTGGTAGATCTAAACTCAGATCAAGAGAAACTAAATATATGATCCGATGTTAACTTGATTTATACTGCAATAAGATACTGTGGATTATTTCGAAATCCTTCAAGATATGCCCATGGCCGCCCCCTACTTGCACAATCAGGAATCTGGTCCAGTGTGCCCCTGGCAGTGCCGTGGGGCGGGCACACTCCAAGCCTGTCTCGGTGGCATCGTTCGCGCTCCGGAGCAAGAGTCAACTTACTTGGATCTGAATGATTTTGAACTATAGCAAAACAATAAAAACATATCTTTCAAATTAATTTTGTAACCATGAATTATTGAATAATACAGTACATGTATAAAAATCTAGATCGTTTGTAGAATGGACGTTTTATCTATTTATTGTTGTTATCCGGGAACGAATCCAATCGGATTTAGGAACCCACTTATTACTCGCATGTATTTGATTCATTGTATGCATAATGGAATATACTGGATAAGGGGTTTATATTTTAAATCTGATGAAATTGATCCAACAATGCCGAAGCTATAAAGACTTGAACAAGAAAATGTACGGAAATTCAAGGGAAACAGATTTTGTATTACAGGAATCCACGCACATATATTTTTCGAATTTACGACGAATTTTAAGGCGTTCTGTTTATGCACATATGTTGTGTTGTTTTATTTTGTGTGCAGAAAAGGTACAAAACTTTATTTCAGAAATCCACAACTTCCATACACACCCAGGCCTTAGTATGATGGGGCATCACTCATGGCCCTGTTTATATTGCAATTTTAAAAAAAAGTGTTATATCATCGATACACATGCATTATTATGTTTGTTTTCTGCAATAATGTTTGCTTTGTCTGTATTTCTATTTACGTTGGTTCTTGGTTATATTTACAATGTACGTTTATAATCGTGCATAATAATACAGTTTATTTATCATAACATACAAGCAGTGTATACAGACGGACAGACAATTTAACCATATAACTATTTTTATATTAAAAAAGAGAGAATAAATTCAGTAAGTTTCCGGATACTAGGAAAATGGATAACTATTATTGTCGGACAATGTTACATGTTGGTTTACAATAATATTTACACCTCAAACTTCCATTCCTTAAATGAACTGCCTTTCGGCAATTGCGTAACCGTTCATCAATCGTTTCCGGTAACAGTCGGGCCGTCCTATTTACAGAATGGGTAAGAAAGGATTACTGAAAGGTAATCCGAAATAAAATGAAGTATTTTTTAACGTTTATTGAATAAAGTAATGAACTATTGGTGTAAATATAAGCAATGAATTGCGGGGTTGATGTCATTATCGGGGATATGAACGCAATTGGGCTGGTCAAAGTACGCGTGGAGTCCTTCGGGCTCCACACAATTAGAACAGCCCAATTGCGTTCATACCCCGATAATGACATCAACTCTGCAATTCATTCCTTCAATGAAAAACAACATGTATAAAAATGACGTTGATGGCGAAAGATAATACCAACACGAAAATTAACAATGGTACTTCGTGAGGGTCCCTGCTGGGCTTGAAAAGGAACAGTCTTGGCGTGTGCAAAACCAAAACAGGACATCTAAGACGTTGCCGTGCATTGCAAATGACAACATCACGAAAATATGCAATGGGCTTTTATATATTGACCAAGGTTAGGTAGAACGAAAACCAATCTAAGGCGAACTAGTATGGACGAAGGGAAAAACAAACACGTTGATTGAATGAAAAAAGGGCATTTATTCAAAATGCCATAAAAGTGTTCTAAACTAATATATATATACACGTGTAGTTTTTCAAAAAGATCATATCTGGGTGGATAAAACCGCCCCATAAAAGTGTTAAGAACCAATATATATATACAAATGTAGGTTTGACATAAAGGAAATAAAAGTTAAACATAGAAATCATGAACAGGAAAAAATGTAAATAAAATGAAATAAGCATACTCTATAATAAAACCGCATAGAAGGAGGAGGGGAGGAGGAGGTAATCAAAAATTTATTAAATTTGGCGAGGCAATCGCCCACGCCGAAAACTATCTGAGAATGGCCAAGAACAATGTCATTGGCTTAGGCGTGTCACGTGATAAAATCTAGTCAAATGATTGGTTAAAAATAATAAACAATGCTAAGAAAATACCCTAACGGTTAAAAAGGTGACACACATTCTTAGTCATTGTGTTCGTCTTGATATTGACTTTGTGTTTTCTTAAGTCGGTTGTTTTTACCCTTTTGAGGGAAGAAAGTAAGTGAACTATATAACAGCTCACCGCGTAGAAAAAATGTATAACGACATGGCATTTATTATCTTGACTTTAGTTTGAATTGTTATGTAGACATTCACAAATCGAGGGCTCAACGCAATACTGTCGTAACTCCATTTTTCAAAATTGTTCAGGAGAAGGAAAAAACTGTCTTAATTTCTTTGTGTTGGATATATTTATAATATTTGAAAATAACAATGCTGTACTGTATGTTAGTTTTAAATCAAAACATATATTATCTTCAAACATTGAACACAAAAGATGAATTTAATGAAAATTTGACTTACTACAGTTTTCCACTTCAAAAGTCAGATTTCATTAAAGTATAAATTTATGCAACACTGTCGTAACTTGACTTACGACAGTTTTCCACCTGAAATTATTTCAATTTGAGAAAATATATTTATGCAACACTGTAGCACTTTTTGTCTTAGGCATAATCAATGTTTAATATGGTTTATAACAACTTTTATGTTTGATAATTGTTAAAACCAGGTAGTGCTTCACTTTTTGAAATTGCTCATAATTTGAGTTGAATAGAGGTCTAATTTAACACTTAAATAATGGGAAAGGGTCAGGCTGTATGAGCTGTAAAACATGAAGCTACAATCAGAACATAACTCAACATTACTGTATTACTTTTGAACATTTAATTACTCAAGTATTTAACTTGCACAAGATTTTGTTCATCCTGTGTTTAAAATTTAACAACAATGTTTGTATGTATGTATGTATTTATTTAGACCTTGCGGTAAAAGATAAACCGTGAAAGTGCAAGCACTTATTTCCAACGGGGTCCTTTGTTTTTGCTGAAGGGACAGCACGCTGAAGGGACAGTGATGGGATACACGGAAGTCCGGGTGTGATACCTTAGCTCTTTTTTGAAGAGACACCTTGGTTCTTTAACGTGCTCGGTGTAAAGCAACGATACACGGGGTACAACTTTCCTCGGTTAAACCAGTTCTTAGTACACCACATTTCCAAACACAACCCTTTAAATGCCGAGCGCCAGGCAAGGGAGCTACTTGTACCAACTTTTAACGTCTTTCGATATGATGTGGCCAGGGATCAAACCCACAACTTCCCACTCCGTAGGAGGATGCCGTAACCACTAGGCCACGGAGACAGTTTAAGCTTTTACAAAGCATAGATTCATGATTTAAACATAAATTCAAAACAGCTAAAATTAACATCATTTTCGCAAAGCTTTAAGGCATACTTTCAATATTATCATTTAATTTTAAAATAGTGAACATTTATTTTTTATTCTTTACTTTACAAAAATTGGCAAATTTCTTGATAATTCCATCTGACTGCCTAATTAAATTTCGTTTAAAAAAAATCAGCAAAAATGTTTTTGAAAATATCAGAAAAAATGACCTTCAAAGGAATCTAATAATGACAATATTGACCATTGTTTTTAAATATTTGGTTTGTTACCATAAAGGGGAAGTTCTTATTAATATACACAAGTTCACTTGTCCTAATAGCTCTACTCAACTGGTTTAAAAACACATTAGGTCATTACCAGAAAATATGTTTTAGCCAAAGCAGCATTACACCAATTAAAACAGGAAAAACAAATTAACTATTTGTTTCCAGATGACTTTGAAAAACTATTTTCAGACTATAAAATATGTGGAATGTATGTGTTTCAAGCATCAATAAAAACAATCAGGTTTTCTTATTTGCGTTGACTACCCTGGACTTTGACACTGCAGTGTCATGCGGGAGTCAGAGGAAAAAGGGGTGGTGGACATCTGGAATGATTTACTGTATGCACAAGCTTAACAAATCTATTTATAACATTGGTTGGTTTTTTAAATTGGGATTTGACTTTCATTAACTAATGGAATTTCACCTTTGTCAACAAGATAAATCCACGGTATATCATCATCTTCCTAAAAAAAACCCATCATAATCATCAACATCAGCATCATTGCCATCACCCCAATCAGCATCATAATCATTAACATTACCAACATCAACAGCATTGCCACCAACCACATCAGCATCATAACCATGAATATCTCCTCCATCAACATCATTGCCTTCAACCACATCAGCATCATATCCATTTACATCAACCCCATCAACCACATCATAACCACACTAACACCAACCACATCAACCTCATTGCCATCAACGACATCAGCGTCATAACCATTAACACCATTGCCTTCAACCACATCAGCATCATAACCATTAACATCACCCCCATCAACCACATCATAACCATTTACACCAACCCCATCAACATCATTGCCATCAAATACATCAGCGTCATAACCATTAACACCTCCCCCATCATCATCATCGTTGCCATCAAACCCATCAACAGCATTGCCATCAACCACATCAGCATCATAACCATTAACATCTCCCCCATCAACCACATCATAACCATTAACACCAACCCCATCAACATCATTGCCATCAATGACATCAGCGCCATAACCATTAACATCATTGCCTTCAACCACATCAGCATCATAACCATTAACATCTCCCCCATCAACCAAATCATAACCAATTACACCAACCCCATCAACATCATTGCCATCAAAGACATCAGCGTCATAACCATTAACACCTCCCCCATCATCATCATCATCGTTGCCATCAACCCCATCAACAGCATTGCCATCAACCACATCAGTATCATAACCATTAACATCTCTCCCATAAACACCATTTCCATCAACCACATCAGCATCATAACCATTAACACGTCCCCCATCATCATCATCATCTTTGCCATCAACCCCATCAACAGCATTCACACCAACTACACCAGCATCATTACCATGAACATATCCTCCATTAGCATTATTGTCATCAACCACATCAGCATCATAACCATTTACACCTCCCCCATCAACATCATTTCCATCAACCACATCAGCATCATAACAATAAACACATCCCTCGTCAACATCATTGCCATGAACCCCATCAACAGCATTCCCACCAACAGTATTCCCATCAATAACATTACTATCCATACCAATTCCTTCAACATCACAACTCTCAACATCACCATCATAACTTTCAACATCATAACCATCAACATCAGCTCCCTCAATATCATGCCCATCAATGCTGTCATACAATGTGAACTGTAACATCATTATTGTACTAGCTCTCACACACATTAACATTATTTTCACAAGCATCTCTAATCAAATCAAATGTTTGAAAGAATTCTGAACTGTTATTTAAGTCTGTCTTTGCCTCTTTTAGAAACAAATCATCTAAAATGTAGCTGTCTGTGTCCTCATCATCTATAAAACCTCATTATTCACTGCTGACGTCAGATATATCTTACACTTACTGAGCCATGCGTAAGCAAACAAACTTATTAGCTAAATATGGTTTGCAAGTTATCTCTCCCTCCCTCATCTCACTAAACCCTGACCAATCTGAATCAGTATCTTCTTCAGTATTCATTTCATTTTGACCTTGAGTACTTTAAACGGTACATTTCCACTTGTCCTAGGCTCAAGAGAATCGGCTAACTAGTCAATAAACTATGTCATACTCTCAATATCTTCATGGCCTATCAGGACAGCTGACCCATCACATACTGGTCATCTGTTGACCAGTATAGCCTTTTCAAATTGACATCCCTATAAAGTTTGTCACCCCTAAATAAAATTTCATCCATCGTTTTCTCATTCCAGTTTGTTGGTTGAAATGTATAGGATGTTACTAATGCGCACACCGAATTTGCTACACATTGTTTCCCTCTGCAACAAAACACTTTGCTTCCTTGATGCCTAGTAGCTTTTGCTTAGAACATGATGTGAAATCTAAAGATTGATAACAAAAACATGACAAGAACTTATTTGAATTAGCATTATTTGATTCCCAACCATTTTTACTTATTAAGTTCAGGGAGCAAAAATTCTTATCCAAATCACAATAATTTCCCTTAAGTACCCAGTATTTTTTTTCTACAAATATTATATTTCCAAAACCACAATAAAAATGCAAGCTATTTTAACTACTATGATATAGAAGTAGTAGTAAGACTCATTTATTTATCAAAATGCTACCATAAATATCCTATAAGTTTGATAAGTAAGTTATGTAAAAAGTCAGTTTTATTAGGATAGGACTTCATTCACTTAAAATGCTACTGCAATAACTTATATCGCCTCAGAATATCAAATATTTAGGTAATCATTTAACTTCTTTAAACACAAGTTACAATACATAACTAGGATAAGGAATAATTCACTATAATACTGTTATCTTCAGATGTGGTGTAAATAAATCTTCAAATTTCTTTGGATTTCATAATTTTTAACATGTACATGTATATGTTTACTGTTGCTGTACTCTTTTCTGAGAAAAGTGACATCACAGCACTATAACATCATTAGTATGACATCATTTTGTTGAAATTCATTGAGTTACTACAGTGTTGCATATTTGTTTAAATCAAACTTAGCATAGTTTTCAGTGCAACACTGTATGTAACTCAAGTTACGACAGTGTTGCATAAATGAAAATAGTCAAATTAAGATACGACTTTTGGACAACTTGTCATTTTAAGTACTTAAAAATCAATATTTTTCAAAAATATTTTTATGACAGATGGAAAACTGTTAAAGCATGTGAAAAATGCAAAAACATCATTTTGTGAAAAAAATGGCGTTACGACACTATTGCGTTGAGCCCTCGAAATGGTCCATGGAAAATTCAATGGAATATGTTATATCATTGTAAATATAAAGATCAAGATTCCTTAATCCATAAATTTAATTATCATTTACATAATCCTATTTTACAAGTTTATGAAATAGATAAACGGTATTTGCATTTTTAAATTGGACCTCTCATCAACATACTGGATTCGGGTAATCCAATTGGATTCCTGTTGTATAATAAATGGTTATTTTGCTTTTACTACGTCGATTTGGGGTAAATTTTATTTTAATTTGAATTATAAATCCCTTATGAAGTATATTCCAATATGCATAAAATAAAAACGTCAATTGTCAAATATAAATGAATTATCAGTGGAATCCTATAAATCCGATTGTATTCCTGTTACACGAATACACCGTATTTCTGTTTCGCCGTGTTCCGGTTTTATCCGTTTGTGACTATATAGATACGTTTTGCCTAATGAAATTGCGCGCGAAGAGAAAATGGTAAACATCGTGATCTTAACTTTTCTTCTCTTTTCCCCTTAAATATCATATCTCAATGTGTCTGCGAGGCACCGCTAAGTGAAATGGAATAAAGTATGTCCCGTTACAATATGTTTTTAATGTACAGGTGCTTGTTTGTTTCTGTCGAACCATGAACAATTTCAGTTGCAAATTTTAAAATGGCGCATTTTGCATGGTTAGTCAAGTGAAATGGCCGTCAATGAGATTTGACTACAGCAGACTTGAAACACTCATTATTGTAACTACAATAGGGTGTTATTTATGCTTAATTTATATCCTATATTTGTCGTGGTCATTTTTAGCCATGTGCAGTGTCGTATCCAGACTTTAAAATATCACCGAGGCAGAACGGTCTAGGGGGATCCGGGGGCATGCCCCCCCTCCAGAATTTGTTTTTGAAAGAACCGATTTCCAGCATTTTGGAGTATCTTTGGTGGAATAAAATGCATAAAAATGTTACTTAAAAATATAACATTTCAACATTTTTAATACTGTAACTTTTGACACAGTTGACACAATTTCTACACGGTTTATATATACAAAAGCAAATATGCATTTAGAAGAAATTTACCAATACCATTTACCTACTAAACTAATACTAAACAAGCGTGTAGGAATGATGATTATGCTGTTGGATTGGCGGAAGGGCCCGGTTGTGATAGGTATAGGAATAATACTTTCCTTATTATGAAGAGAAAACTACTTTCCTTATTATGAAGAGAAAAGTAATGTGGTACCTCTGTTTGCAGTGTCATCTCCCTGGATGTGAATGGGTTGTCTAGCAGCTACAAGTATGGTGATGCTTCTAGAGAGAGTATCTGGATGGATCAGACTGCCAGTATCTGTTGAGTATTATGTTATTACCATGCTATGTCAGAGATTGCATATTATTGTGGGTAGGCAGGGGTGTAGCTGGAACCCAATTTGAAGTACTCTCATTTTTAGCGGGGGGTGTGGGGGTCCTCCCCCTAATTTGATTTTGTTTTTGCGATTTGGTGGCATTTGACACATATCTGGTAACTTGAAATGCAAGTATTAAGTTAATAATAACTGAAGCAAAAAAGGAAAACTGCAAGATTGAGCAATAAATATTCGAAACATATTTATACTGCTACAGTACACTCGACGAGTTACACCCACTTTCCTCGCTCACTCCGAGGGATAAAGTTGATGATCGCGAGTTTTCTCCGAGGGTAAAATTGTTGCCCTCGCTAAAATCCCCCCGAGTTCCTCCGAGTGGCTGGCTTACCGCCGAGTTTAATATGAACGATAGTGCTGAGAATCGTCCGATTTTACGATCCCGCGGCGGGACTCCGAGTCTAATCAGATAAGCAAGAAATCATTTTTGTTTTAAAGTTATTTATTTTATGCTTATCCACATTGTTAAGCGTAAAAGATTCTTACATGTACCAACGTTTAATTTGTATTTATGTCTGTAAACGCCAATTGAATATTGTCTTGAATTATAAACATTGAATCATGTTATTAATCATGTAAGTATACCCTTAGTATATCCACTAAGTTATTGCATCATAAAGCAGCCGACTATTGACACGATTCTGAACCATGACCTCTGACGTCAAGCGCGTGATCAATACAATGTAGAATATACTATTTATTATTGGTGGTTAAAAATAGCTATGACGTTTCATGGAATTTTCCACAGAAAACGAGGCAAGAAGGCCTTCAAAACCATGCGCTGTGAACTTTGAACGCGTGTTTGACCTCCTGATTCTCCGAAAATGTGTAACCTAGAATTTCTCGGAAGAAATGTGTTTATCAGTCATTAGCAAAAACACGTTTATAAGATACATGTGCAACTAGTGAAATATGACTGCATTCTTGTGGTAAGCTAACTGCATGCAAAACGGGCAGAGGAAAAATAATAATAGCAATTTACTGGAGCCGTTGTAATCGGTTGAAAATTTTAATAAAATAAATATAACTTTAGCATAGATTCTTATCTAGTGTCCGCAGAGTTTCGCGGAGTTAACCCCTCCGAGGAACGCAGAGTTCGTTATTCTTCGGTCGACTGATCACCCTCTGAGGGCCTTAAATTCAAACTCCGAGGAACGTGGACATTTGATAAAACATTGTGTTGGCCGCGATAGCAAAAATCCGCGGAGGGAAACGGAAAGTGGGTCTAACTCGTTGAGTGTACTGTAGTGACATAGCCTTTTCGTACAGGTTATCCCATACTGTTGGATCAATGCGTTCAGACTGAAATGATATTTGATAGTGACGTAACATTAAACAACGCATTAGTAAAGCGCACGGCAACGTTCAACTTTCTTTTTGTAAGTCAAAAGATGGGAAAAACATTTAATAACATATGACTGCAAATAAGTTCAGTTCATATGTACACACACAAGAATTGAATTGTTTCTGTAAACATATATACAAGCTATGAAATTAGTGCACTGTTTATGAGTGACGGGTCTAGGAAAAAAATATACATGGCCATTTACGCCGATGAAAAGAATAACTATAGTCCGACCCAAAATAAGATCAAGTATACTGGTACATATTGACTTACATATGATTTCGTCGGTTAACCGAGGCGTGATTAATATATTCTATAACTTTTCTGTCATAACGAAATGAATTCATCCCACAACTAGCCGCTAGGAAAATGAATTAATTAACAAATCTCTAACATAGCGACAACAACACGTGCTTCTTCTGTTGCCTCCAGTAAATCACACGTCTTCTTCTGGAGGAGTTTCGACAGGTGTACGAGCCCTGACAACGCCTGTTCGACAGCCACTAGGGTAGTGATGAACTCAAAGTTCTGAATAGAGCGACTGTATCCCGCAGCTTTGCTGTCACCATAGCCGCTAGCGAGTTCGTCCAAGGAACTTACAACAACTCTGGAAATTCATCGCACAATTAAATCAATGTTTCGAGAATGGTTTGTGAGCAAACAATATGAACATCAAAAGCCTTTCTATTCAGACGTACATTATTTTAAATAAAAAAGTGATAAGATAACAGACTAAGAAATATCACATAATTAGGAAAAAATACAATAAACACTTTGAAGAATATTGATATAGAGCATTTAGGCATTGTATAATTTAAGTATGTTTACTTTTAAGATAACCTAAATGAGCATAGGAAAGTGTGCAAAGCATCCGCCCTAGCTGCCCAGCGGGTCTCGCACAGAGATTGCAGTTTAGTGCGTTTATCCATTTTGACACAGGCAACTTCATCGTTGTCAAGGTTTTCCTGGAAGCGTAGGAGGCGTTTAGCGGAGTAGTTAAAAGCAAACGCTATTTGTTGTACGGTAGCCATCATGTTCCTTGCATACATTTCTTTTGATGCGTGGATAATAGCCAGGTTGAGGCAGTGGGCTTTGCAGTGGGTGTACACAGCCCCAGGAATACGCTGTTGGATCCTTGCCTGTACGCCTCTTTGGATATATTGGCAGCGCCATCATATCCCTGGCCACGCATTTTGTTTACGTCAACACCCGCCAGTTCAAGATTTGCTAAGATGGCATTGGCCAACGTAAAAGCTTCGCGTAAATCAGCTCCGTCGAAGTATCTAAGGCACATGGCCATCTGTTCGATAGTGCTGGCATCAGTTGCCTGGTCAGCCATAAACCCGAAGCAGGGTGCGCTGTTGCACTTTGACACGATAAAGTCTGCGATTTGTTTTCCACAAATGGAAATAAGCTCATTTTGTATATCGGGGCTAAGGTACATAGATCTTGGATCTCCGTGTTCTAGATGATCTTTTAATATGGGATCCTGCTTGGCCTGAAAGCTCAATAGGGCCTGAAAATTTCCCTTATCGCATTCATGCCCCCTCAAGGCAATGTTCTGTTTCCCACAGATCACTATCGCTTCTGTTATACTAACAAGGATCTTTCTGTTCTTTTCAACGATCACATTGTATTGGGATGACATGCTACATAGTATGTCTTTTTTTCGCCCTTCATTATTGCTAAGAAATGATCTGCTGAATCACAGTTAGACAGGTGGGCCTCTGATTTCATGTGGCTCAAAACTACCTTGGATATGTTGCTCCAATCTCTCAATACTATGGTGACTAATGTTTTCACGCAAGCATCAGGGCCAGCAAACAGATGGCATTGGGTGCAGTAGACACAATCATTGACCACAGAATAGCGTAGCTATGGATAAATGACACGAAATACTTTGATTGAAGGGTGCAAAACCGTCCTTGAGCATACCTAAATTTAAAGATAATGTTCCTAATCAGGTTTGCTTCAAAATGGGCAATACAAATTGTTTTCTACAACAACAACAACAACAACAACAATAATATAATAAATTAAGAAGAAGAATAAAATAATAACAATTTAAGATAACAATAAAGATGTATAAATAATTTTAAAAAATAAATGTACTCTCTCCAGATTCGAACTTGAGTTGTTGGTTTACGAGTCCTCGACGCTAACCGTTACGCCACAGGGACTTGTGAAAAGTCATTTATAACTTTTTAATTATCTCAAGCGATTTATGGCCGAATTTGACTATCAAATTGTATTATATTTTTATAAATTCTTGATCTGAAAATGTCACCAAATTAACAAAAACACATGCTATTAAACTATTGATTCATTTGAATTTCCTCTTACAAAATTAATTTAAGTATTTCAGTTAAGTGTTACTAAAATACACTACAGTAGTGTGTGTATTTTTATAAATAACGTAATTTCCCGACTATAAGGCGATCCGCTTATAAGACGACCTCCCTACTTTGCCCATGAAATCTGGTGTTTTTGTCTAGACTCGTTTATAAGACGAGGTAGATTTTTAAAGCAAATCCAGCACTTGAAATTCTCCAAGTCTGTGATAATGTTCAAGCTTAACAGACAAATATCAACTAAATTTGTTCATTTGCTTGGGATTATTGATTTTTATTTTCCGATGGTATGGTATGTTTGAACCATCCTAGACACAATTTTGGGATTTAAGTGGGTTTATACAGTATTTGATTGACCTATTTAAATACAAACCATTGTAGTGCATCTTTGATCTTTACACAGCTCGTGCTGTGACGTCACAAATTGTACTGTTTGATCTGCAGCCGACAAACAGAACAAATTCCATTACATATGTTAATGGGTTATATTTTCACAAGTGTTAGTTTGGATTGCAGTTGATGGGACTTAAATTTTGAGTAATAAATAACCATTGAAATTAATGAACCGATTAATGAAACATGTATTGAAATCTGCTAGTTACATGATATATGCAAAGCCTTATAGTAAGGAAAAAGTAAGTTTTATTTACGACATAGAAAAAATAACAATGCATTTTGAAAAAAAAAATTGTCTCCTGTAAAAAACAATGTGTTTGGACCGATAACATGACTGTGTTATTTTGAGTGTTCATCGTAGCGAAACAAAGCAGATCTATGGTCGTCTTAATCCGATGGGTGTGATCGTGTCACTTTTATTGGGGTGTCATCCACAAACAATAAATCAGTCGGTTGAATACCTTATGTTGAATATTCCTTTCTTATAGTCGAGAAAATACGGTAATTATAAGTATACCTTGTTGGAAACTTGAAACTTGAGCCTCATCCCAGTGTTTGGTCAGCAGGTTGAATTTGAATTCACTATATCATAAGGGACTATTCGGTGACGCCATTTTTGATTGTTTAAAATTCGCGCTGTTTAAAACTTGACTTGACGTAATAAAGACGGGAGATAACTATTGGATGGAATTTAATAAAACTTCATACAGTGATAGATCATAATGAGAGGGAGTGCAGTGTACAGGAACCGCAAATCTATTTAAGCTAATTACAGAGTTACTGCCCTTTGTTACTTTTTCTTGTCCGAAGCATAACTTTAGATGGAATTTAATAAAACTTCATACAGTGATAGATCATAATGAGAGGAAGTGTAATGTACAGGAACCGCAATTCTTTTTCAGCCAATTACAGAGTTACTGCCCTTTGTTACTTTTTTCTTGTGCGGAGCATAACTTGAAAACTATTGGATGGAATGTAATAAAACATTATACAATGGTACAGCACAATGAGAAGGAGTTCAGTGTACATGAATCACTACACTATTTTTGCAAATTACAGAGTTATTGCCTTTTTCTGTGTGTTTTTTTGTCAAACTTTTGTCTGGACAGTAACTTGAAAACTACTAGATGGAATAGCATAAAACTTCATACAATGATAAATCATAATGAGAGGCAACGTTCGGGGGTATTAATCGCCTTCAGTGATAGCTCTAGTTTAATTTGGCTCCGCTTAAAGTAAACGTACATATACTGGGCAAGAAGTGCTGAATTTCATCTTGAATGACAGTGATTATCCAAAGGTTGAATTTGGTTTGGACATGTTTGACGGGAATTTGGATGACCGTTACCTTGAAAAGACTGTTTCCAATTGGTCATTTATACCTACTACACCTGTCCAATTAAAAACTTCAGGTGTGTATTTTAACCTCTTTGTTGTTAGCAAATATGATGTATTTTTAGCTCGACTATTCGAAGAATAGGTGGGCTATACTACTCGCCCCGGCGTCGGCGTCCGGTTAAAGTTTAAGGGCAAGTTGGGATTTTCACTTATAAGTCCAATACCTTACATTCAACTGACTTAATACTTCACACAGTTGTTCAGGGCCATCACATGATGAGGTTAGATAACTCCATATTATTCTTTCCACAGATTATGGCCCCTGATTGACTATGGAACTTGGGTTAAAGTTTTAGAGCAAGTTGGAATATTTATTAATAACTTCTATATGGCAGATTTCACAAAAAAGGCAATTATTTGGCCCATTTGCTTTCATTTATTGTTATTGCATGTCAACGTCATATATACAGCAATTGCCTTTCCCAACCCAATAAGAACACCTAATAGAAGTGATTTGTATTAAAATAATGAAAATATTGTGTTAAATAAGGTAAAAAAATGTAAAAATATGCCGATATTTAGGACAAAAAAGACAGAAAATCTTCCCGGTACCAATATACCACTTTTTTGAGGATGCTTTTCAATAACATCTGGTAAGTATTTTATTCTTGTCTGTTGAATAATGTTTGCAAGAAATGTTAATTAAAACAATAATATATCTAAAATGATTGCATTTCGTTCGTAATATACTTAAATTTTCGGTAATTGCGCATGGTGATAACGTTACGGTAATCTGTCCTCGAATTGTTGTGTAACATTAGCAGACATGATCCACTGCTAACTGTTTTAAGCCTAAACACACCTTTATTAAATCACTGAAAACAAAGACTACGTGTCGGATAAAAACAGTATTGCATGTAACAAGAAATTGGTCATTCCCGATCATAAAGTTTTTTAGGTCTAAAAATGTGTTAATGTTACTCAAAATCGATTTTGTCCCATTTTAGCATGACGATAGCACCTTTTCTATTCATGAATAATTTACACCGACTGAGGGTTAACATCCGGGTAGTGATTACTTTTATATTGGATTGGTTCACAGTTGACATTGAAATGATAAAAATAGTGGTGAATACCGTTGATAAAAACTTAATGCAAGTTTGGCTCATTCTGGCCTTCGATGTAACGTTAACATTATGTCACGCTAGCATTAAGACAAGCGCTTAATAAAGCAAGAAAATCGTTGAAATTTGATGACTTTCCCAGAGTCAATTATTCGAACATAACAATGTCGTCTGTAAACTATCGTTTGTAAGTATTCATTCATTAGGTACGTAGTTTATATTGAATTCATACCGCTTTTGTGTTTGATATCGTTATTTATTGGACAGAATTAAGAATTTTTGTGATTATCAATTGACCGTGTTTATCAATCATTTATATAGTTTGTTTTATACTGTATCAAGCTCAAACAGTCTGTGGTAGGTCTGTATTTTAATTTGTTGTGAAACATTCTGTCCAACTGCTAATGTGACATACTGCTAATGTTACTCATTCTGTTTTGTGGTAACACTAGCACATACTGCAATTAGCAATTTATAATATATATGTTTAATATCAAAGGTAATGATAATTGCACCATACTAGAGACATTTATATTACCACAACAAAACATTTATGTTTATAGCTTATCTGATCTGATATAAAAAGAAAACCTATGTTTGCAGAAAGCATTTTCTGTCTTGTTGTCCAATTAGGGTTTGTTTCAATAAATTTATTTGAGAAAAACGAAACAATCTTTATTTTTTGTCTGTACAATCTGTTTTATAGATAAATGAACCATTTAGTGCAAGACAAAATACTTCTTTGGATCAAAATATTAAAAAAAAACAAGTTTTTACCGGCAATATTGTAACACTAGCACAAATGGTATGGTGATACAAAATTCTTTTTTTTATAAAAATGCATGAATAAATCATTGCAAATGTTCTAAAATATGATAGATAAGATATTGCTGTAAAAGATTATGTTGAAATCACAAATCTGCAATAAATTTTAAAAATCAATATTCGCCGGGAACTTTTTGGTCACCAAAACGTGAAATCTGCCATATCCTTTGTTCAAATGACTTAATACTTCACACAGTTGTTCAGGACCATCCCACAATGAGGTTACATAACTCCATATTATCCTAAATACATGTTATGGCCCCTGATTGACTTAGGTTAAAGTTTTAGGGCAGGTTAAAGTTTTAGGGCAAGTTGGGATTTTCACTTAAAACTCCAATACCATTCATTCAATTGACTTAATACTTCACACAGATGTTCAGAGCCATCACATAATGAGGTTAGATAACTCCATATTATCTTTTATACAAATTATGGCCCCTGATTGACTATGGAACTTTAATCTTAGGGCAGGTTGGGATATTGTTTAATAACTTCTTTACCCTTCATTCAATTGACTTAATACTTCACTCAATTGTTCAGGACCATCACCCAATGAGGTTACATAATTCCATATCCCTAATTCAAGTTATGGCCCCTGATTGACTTAGGTTAAAGTTTTAGGCAAGTAAAAGTTAAGGGCAAGTTGGGATTTTAATAAAAAAAACTGTATATACCGTTCATTACATGCTCTTAATAAAATTCAAAATTATTTACGACCATCTTACAACAAGAAACATAACTCCGTTTTAAGCCTAAATACAAGTTATGGCCATTTTTTTTTATTTTTTTTTCTCCCTTTGAAAGGCATATTTGTATATTCTTAACCACATTTTCATAATGGGAAATCAAGTTGTTTGAATGACTTGCGTCATTGTTTGGGCGGGCTGGTGGGAGGGCAGCATCAAAGTCACCTTATGTATCAAATAATTTTAGTTAGGTTTGACATAAAGAGACCAAACTTGGTATTATTACATTGTTATTGTATTCTAAGTCAAAGCGGCGTAGTCGAGCGCGCTGTCTTACGACGGCTCTTGTTTGTATTATTTGTTGCCTTAAAATAATAAAATGATTTATGCATGTTTGTTTTAATTTTGCTACAGATCAGAGTAGTGTTTATTTAATTCATATGCTATGTATGTACAGTAATGGAAAAATAAAGTTTGGCCAAGAAATAAGCACCATGTTTCTTGTGTTATCATCAAACTGTTTCAGAAATGCATTCTACATAAACATTTATGTATACCAGGTAATATTGCTTATTAATATTTCAGATTCCTACGATGCAGTGGATCATGAAATTCCTGTCCCCATGAGGCAACGATGGCGTGCTCGTGGTGGAGGCCGTGCTCCTGGAGGCCTTGGTCACCGATGAGTCAATGTTTGTGGATAGTAGGATAACACTAAAAATTAACCTGACTGACATTCCTATGTGCTTCATGCAATCCAATGAGTTTTACCATTTACATAAAAACATCAAACAAGCCGGATTTTGTATATTTTTAGCTCACCTGTCACTTTGTGACATGGTGAGCTTTTGTGATCGCCTTTTGTCCGTCGTGCGGCGTGCGTCGTGCGTCGTCCGTCAACAATTTACTTAAAAGACATCTCCTTAACCGTTGGGCCAATATTAATAAAACTTCATAGGGATGTTCCTTGGGTGGTCTTCTATCAAAGTTGTTCAAAGAATTCAATTCCATGCAGAACTTTGGTTGCCATGGCAACCAAAAGGAAAAACTTTAAAAATCTTCTTCTCCCAAACCACAAGGTTTAGGCCGTTGATATATGGTAGGTAGGATCACCAAATGGTCCTCTACCAAGATTGTTCAAATTATGGCCCTGGGGTCAAAATTGGCCCCGCCCCAGAGGGTCATGGATTTTCTCTATATGTTTATAGTGAAAACTTAAAAAATCTTCTCCTCTGAACTTACTTGGACTAGAGCTTAGATATTTGGCATGATTCATCGTCTAGTGGAGCTCTACAAAGATTGTTCAAACTATGGCCTTGGGGTCAAAATTGGCCCCGCCCGGTCATGGGTTTTCTCTATATGTTTATATTGAAAACTTCAAAAATCATCTCCTCTGAACTTACGTTGCTTAGAGCTTAGATATTTGGCATGATTCATCGTCTAGTGGACCTCTACAAAGTTTGTTTAAATTATGGCCCTGGGGTCAAAATTGGCCAAACCCCGGGGCTGATGGGTTTTCTCTATATGTGTTATAGTGAAAACTTAAAAAATCTTCTCCGAACTCACAAAGACAAGTAACGTCTTAATTTAAACTGGATAACATATTTAATACACATACCAATTTCAATATGGGCCACATACAACAATTAATAACAAATATACATATATAGATACACACGTAAAATCAAGTAGTGACAAGAGCTTAGATATTTGGCATGATATATCATCTAGTTGACTTGTACCAATATTGTTCAATCTTTGGCCCTGGGGTCAAAAAATGGCCCCACCCGGGCATTCATGGGTTTCCTTATATATGTATATGATGAAAACTTAAAAAATCTTCTTCTCCCAAACCAAAAGGCGAAGGCCCTAGATATTTGGTATGAAGCATCGTTTATCGGACCACTATTAAGATTGTTCAAACTTTAGCCCTGGGGTCAAAATTGGCCACGCCCCTTGTTCATAGGCTTAGGTTTTCAATATTTGTATATAATGGAAGAATGTGCAATATATGACAGGTGAGCGATTCAGGGCCATTTGGCCCTCTTGTTTAAATATTAGTCAAAAAGGATATAATAAATGGTTTCAGACTGTGTGATTGGAAAAAGGTATTAATCACACTTTGTGTTGCGAAGAAATATTGGTGGATTATTTAGATGTTCATGTGTATATTTAAACTATATATGGAAATCATTCAAGTGTTAAATATTTATGCTGATTGGTTTTTGTCGATGAAGAAATATTGCATATTCATGTATATTCTTGAAATATATTTTGCTATATAAGAAAATTTACACAATCAGTATTTGCAGTACAAAAGAAGTAAAAGTGTCTTTTGTATTTTTATAAATACTTGTCTAAATTTGAACAAGATATGTCAAAAAATTAAGGAAAATCTGCAAGTTTAAAAAAGATAGGCGTTAAATTCTGAGAAAGCCTAAAGTCAATCTGGCGCTTGCTGGAATTTTCTGTGACATATTTGGTGCTGAAATGGTTTACAATACGGTGTAGGATTTTTGTAAAATCTCTTCCAGAACTATGATGGCTACCAAGGCCAATCGTGTAGTCATTGCAAGAGTGATAGCTGTAGTTTATATTAGATTGCAAATGCCTATATATATTTTGTGAGTTATTTTTCAAGTCACCTTGACAATTTGGCATATTGTGGTGTTTTTACTGTCTATAAACACATTGATCACTAATAATATTGTTTCTTGTTAAATTGAACAGTTCTGTTACCTTTGTTTATAAGTGGATCAGAAAAACATAAATTTGACAAGTTGAAGCATTTTAGTTTGGCTTCATGACATTTTTTATATAAAAAAACTAGTGGAGTTTTGTAGCCTGTTTTTATTTTTTTTATTTAAATAGGCTCAAGACCAGTTTTTTTATTTTTTATTTAAATAGGCTCAAGACCACAGTTTTCCGCCAGACCCCCCACCTCGCTGTCCCCCGTCCCCCATTGACCAAGATCTGGATGTAAATACAGAAAAAAAGTGAAAAGCCAGGTTAGTGTCCAGATGAAACATAGTAAAAATAACTGTGGCCTTAGGCCAACAGGTTCCACTGAAATCATTTGTTTGATCAACAAATTCTTGACTCAGAGATTGGTCCACTTGATCATGCAGACCAACTCTAGTTGGTGGGGGGTGAAGAGATATGAATGTTAAAACTGTTTTACAGAGAGTTTTTGCTTTTCTTTAGTTACCAATTTGAAGCTTACTATTGTTTATGATTTGTATTTCTATGATATATGCACAAAAATCAAAGGAATTTAAAGATAACATACACACTGTATCATGTATTTTAGTTCATGTTTATCTTAAAATCATGTCTGTGGAAAGATCAACTTGAGTCTGATCTCCATTTTAGAAAATATAGCTATTTATTATTCAATTTCACTTTTATCTACATTTCTAGGACTTGTTCTGCTGAGGCTGTGACAAAAAGTGATAGAACAGTACTATATGACTGTATCTAATTGATCTACAGCTGCTGTTCCGACTGAATTGAGATGACTGTTGGGTGACTGAGGGTTTGGCGAGTATAACAATCAATAGTCATGCATCACATTTGTTTAGAAATAGAAGGTAACAGTGTTTGTGGATATTACAGGGGCCAAACTCTGGTGTTTGCAATAACTGATAGGACCAGCTCATTTGAATGAACCAAAAGGGTATTGCACATATTAATTGCTAAAGCCACTCATGGAATATCACTATATTTATTTAAGGGGCTACTGATCTTTTGTTTAATCCTCTTGTCTTTATTTATTTAAGGGGCTATTGTTCTTGTGGTTAATCCGTCATCTTGGAGGACTCCTTTGAGAGCTTGTGGATGCAGTTATCTGCACAGCCGAGTTATCTCTTTAGGGAGCCTTCCTCTGATGTTTGAAACATAATTATCTTTCTATAGATAGCGTTTTTTTTTCTTATTTCGGGAATGTAACATATACCAGTGACATTTGGATTTTGGAATTATACAGCTATCTGGTTGAAATTTGGCCAGTTGACAGTGCTTAACCGAAGAATATTGATGTTTGAGTATGAAATTGTAAATCTAATAATACATAATATAAATTAATTATACATTATTTTCTTATGTAGTTTTGACATTTTAACATTTACACTCTAGGCAAAAGAAATAAAAAGTGAGTCGGTTTCATTAAAGGGACTGTACACCAGATTGGCACTAAAGAAGTTTTCTTCTGCAACGAATCTCAGGGCAATTATTTTGTTTGCAATAATTGACGGGACCAGCTCATTTCCATGAACCCAAAGGGTATTGCACATATTAATTGCTAGAGCCACTGATGGAATATCACTTTGTTTATTTAAGGGGCTGCTGATCTTTTGGTTAATCCTCATCTTGGAGGACTCCTTTGAGAGCTTGTGGATGCAGTTATCTGCACAGCCGAGTTATCTCTTTAGGGGCCTTCCTCTGATGTTTGAAACATAATTATCTTTCTATAGATAGCGTTTTTTTTCTTATTTCGGGAATGTAACATATGCCAGTGACATTTGGATTTTGAAATTATACAGCTATCTGGTTGAAATTTGGCCAGTTGACAGTGCTTAACCGAAGAATATTGATGTTTGAGTATGAAATTGTAAATCTAATAATACATAATATAAATTAATTATACATTATTTTCTTATGTAGTTTTGACATTTTAACATTTACACTCTAGGCAAAAGAAATAAAAAGTGAGTCGGTTTCATTAAAGGGACTGTACACCAGATTGGCACTAAAGAAGTTTTCTTCTGCAACGAATCTCAGGGCAATTATTTTGTTTGCAATAATTGACAGGACCAGCTCATTTCCATGAACCCAAAGGGTATTGCACATATTAATTGCTAGAGCCACTGATGGAATATCACATTGTTTATTTAAGGGGCTGCTGATCTTTTGGTTAATCCTCATCTTGGAGGACTCCTTTGAGAGCTTGTGGATGCAGTTATCTGCACAGCCGAGTTATCTCTTTAGGGGCCTTCCTCTGATGTTTGAAACATAATTATCTTTCTATAGATAGCGTTTTTTTTTCTTATTTCGGGAATGTAACGTACACCAGTGACATTTGGATTTTGGAATTATACAGCTTTCTGGTTGAAATTTGGCCAGTTGACAGTGCTTAACCGAAGAATATTGATGTTTGAGTATGAAATTGTAAATCTAATAATACATAATATAAATTAATTATACATTATTTTCTTATGTAGTTTTGACATTTTAACATTTACACTCTATGCAAAAGAAATAAAAAGTGAGTCGGTTTCATTAAAGGGACTGTACACCAGATTGGCACTAAAGAAGTTTTCTTCTGCAACGAATCTCAGGGCAATTATTTTGTTTGCAATAATTGACAGGACCAGCTCATTTCCATGAACCCAAAGGGTATTGCACATATTAATTGCTAGAGCCACTGATGGAATATCACATTGTTTATTTAAGGGGCTGCTGATCTTTTGGTTAATCCTCATCTTGGAGGACTCCTTTGAGAGCTTGTGGATGCAGTTATCTGCACAGCCGAGTTATCTCTTTAGGGGCCTTCCTCTGATGTTTGAAACATAATTATCTTTCTATAGATAGCGTTTTTTTTTCTTATTTCGGGAATGTAACAGTATACCAGTGACATTTGGATTTTGGAATTATACAGCTATCTGGTTGAAATTTGGCCAGTTGACAGTGCTTAACCGAAGAATATTGATGTTTGAGTATGAAATTGTAAATCTAATAATACATAATATAAATTAATTATACATTATTTTCTTATGTAGTTTTGACATTTTAACATTTACACTCTATGCAAAAGAAATAAAAAGTGAGTCGGTTTCATTAAAGGGACTGTACACCAGATTGGCACTAAAGAAGTTTTCTTCTGCAACGAATCTCAGGGCAATTATTTTGTTTGCAATAATTGACAGGACCAGCTCATTTCCATGAACCCAAAGGGTATTGCACATATTAATTGCTAGAGCCACTGATGGAATATCACATTGTTTATTTAAGGGGCTGCTGATCTTTTGGTTAATCCTCATCTTGGAGGACTCCTTTGAGAGCTTGTGGATGCAGTTATCTGCACAGCCGAGTTATCTCTTTAGGGGCCTTCCTCTGATGTTTGAAACATAATTATCTTTCTATAGATAGCGTTTTTTTTTCTTATTTCGGGAATGTAACGTACACCAGTGACATTTGGATTTTGGAATTATACAGCTTTCTGGTTGAAATTTGGCCAGTTGACAGTGCTTAACCGAAGAATATTGATGTTTGAGTATGAAATTGTAAATCTAATAATACATAATATAAATTAATTATACATTATTTTCTTATGTAGTTTTGACATTTTAACATTTACACTCTATGCAAAAGAAATAAAAAGTGAGTCGGTTTCATTAAAGGGACTGTACACCAGATTGGCACTAAAGAAGTTTTCTTCTGCAACGAATCTGAGGGCAATTATTTTGTTTGCAATAATTGACAGGACCAGCTCATTTCCATGAACCCAAAGGGTATTGCACATATTAATTGCTAGAGCCACTGATGGAATATCACTTTGTTTATTTAAGGGGCTGCTGATCTTTTGGTTAATCCTCATCTTGGAGGACTCCTTTGAGAGCTTGTGGATGCAGTTATCTGCACAGCCGAGTTATCTCTTTAGGGGCCTTCCTCTGATGTTTGAAACATAATTATCTTTCTATAGATAGCGTTTTTTTTCTTATTTCGGGAATGTAACGTATACCAGTGACATTTGGATTTTGGAATTATACAGCTATCTGGTTGAAATTTGGCCAGTTGACAGTGCTTAACCGAAGAATATTGATGTTTGAGTATGAAATTGTAAATCTAATAATACATAATATAAATTAATTATACATTATTTTCTTATGTAGTTTTGACATTTTAACATTTACACTCTATGCAAAAGAAATAAAAAGTGAGTCGGTTTCATTAAAGGGACTGTACACCAGATTGGCACTAAAGAAGTTTTCTTCTGCAACGAATCTCAGGGCAATTATTTTGTTTGCAATAATTGACAGGACCAGCTCATTTCCATGAACCCAAAGGGTATTGCACATATTAATTGCTAGAGCCACTGATGGAATATCACTTTGTTTATTTAAGGGGCTGCTGATCTTTTGGTTAATCCTCATCTTGGAGGACTCCTTTGAGAGCTTGTGGATGCAGTTATCTGCACAGCCGAGTTATCTCTTTAGGGGTCTTCCTCTGATGTTTGAAACATAATTATCTTTCTATAGATAGCGTTTTTTTTCTTATTTCGGGAATGTAACGTATACCAGTGACATTTGGATTTTGGAATTATACAGCTATCTGGTTGAAATTTGGCCAGTTGACAGTGCTTAACCGAAGAATATTGATGTTTGAGTATGAAATTGTAAATCTAATAATACATAATATAAATTAATTATACATTATTTTCTTATGTAGTTTTGACATTTTAACATTTACACTCTAGGCAAAAGAAATAAAAAGTGAGTCGGTTTCATTAAAGGGACTGTACACCAGATTGGCACTAAAGAAGTTTTCTTCTGCAACAAATCTCAGGGCAATTATTTTGTTTGCAATAATTGACAGGACCAGCTCATTTCCATGAACCCAAAGGGTATTGCACATATTAATTGCTAGAGCCACTGATGGAATATCACATTGTTTATTTAAGGGGCTGCTGATCTTTTGGTTAATCCTCATCTTGGAGGACTCCTTTGAGAGCTTGTGGATGCAGTTATCTGCACAGCCGAGTTATCTCTTTAGGGGCCTTCCTCTGATGTTTGAAACATAATTATCTTTCTATAGATAGCGTTTTTTTTTCTTATTTCGGGAATGTAACATATGCCAGTGACATTTGGATTTTGAAATTATACAGCTATCTGGTTGAAATTTGGCCAGTTGACAGTGCTTAACCGAAGAATATTGATGTTTGAGTATGAAATTGTAAATCTAATAATACATAATATAAATTAATTATACATTATTTTCTTATGTAGTTTTGACATTTTAACATTTACACTCTATGCAAAAGAAATAAAAAGTGAGTCGGTTTCATTAAAGGGACTGTACACCAGATTGGCACTAAAGAAGTTTTCTTTTGCAACGAATCTCAGGGCAATTATTTTGTTTGCAATAATTGACAGGACCAGCTCATTTCCATGAACCCAAAGGGTATTGCACATATTAATTGCTAGAGCCACTGATGAAATATCACTTTGTTTATTTAAGGGGCTGCTGATCTTTTGGTTAATCCTCATCTTGGAGGACTCCTTTGAGAGCTTGTGGATGCAGTTATCTGCACAGCCGAGTTATCTCTTTAGGGGCCTTCCTCTGATGTTTGAAACATAATTATCTTTCTATAGATAGCGTTTTTTTTCTTATATCGGGAATGTAACATATACCAGTGACATTTGGATTTTGGAATTATACAGCTATCTGGTTGAAATTTGGCCAGTTGACAGTGCTTAACCGAAGAATATTGATGTTTGAGTATGAAATTGTAAATCTAATAATACATAATATAAATTAATTATACATTATTTTCTTATGTAGTTTTGACATTTTAACATTTACACTCTAGGCAAAAGAAATAAAAAGTGAGTCGGTTTCATTAAAGGGACTGTACACCAGATTGGCACTAAAGAAGTTTTCTTCTGCAACGAATCTCAGGGCAATTATTTTGTTTGCAATAATTGACAGGACCAGCTCATTTCCATGAACCCAAAGGGTATTGCACATATTAATTGCTAGAGCCACTGATGGAATATCACATTGTTTATTTAAGGGGCTGCTGATCTTTTGGTTAATCCTCATCTTGGAGGACTCCTTTGAGAGCTTGTGGATGCAGTTATCTGCACAGCCGAGTTATCTCTTTAGGGGCCTTCCTCTGATGTTTGAAACATAATTATCTTTCTATAGATAGCGTTTTTTTTTTCTTATTTCGGGAATGTAACATATGCCAGTGACATTTGGATTTTGAAATTATACAGCTATCTGGTTGAAATTTGGCCAGTTGACAGTGCTTAACCGAAGAATATTGATGTTTGAGTATGAAATTGTAAATCTAATAATACATAATATAAATTAATTATACATTATTTTCTTATGTAGTTTTGACATTTTAACATTTACACTCTAGGCAAAAGAAATAAAAAGTGAGTCGGTTTCATTAAAGGGACTGTACACCAGATTGGCACTAAAGAAGTTTTCTTCTGCAACGAATCTGAGGGCAATTATTTTGTTTGCAATAATTGACAGGACCAGCTCATTTCCATGAACCCAAAGGGTATTGCACATATTAATTGCTAGAGCCACTGATGGAATATCACTTTGTTTATTTAAGGGGCTGCTGATCTTTTGGTTAATCCTCATCTTGGAGGACTCCTTTGAGAGCTTGTGGATGCAGTTATCTGCACAGCCGAGTTATCTCTTTAGGAGCCTTCCTCTGATGTTTGAAACATAACTATCTTTCTATAGATAGCGTTTTTTTCTTATTTCGGGAATGTAACGTATACCAGTGACATTTGGATTTTGGAATTATACAGCTATCTGGTTGAAATTTGGCCAGTTGACAGTGCTTAACCGAAGAATATTGATGTTTGAGTATGAAATTGTAAATCTAATAATACATAATATAAATTAATTATACATTATTTTCTTATGTAGTTTTGACATTTTAACATTTACACTCTAGGCAAAAGAAATAAAAAGTGAGTCGGTTTCATTAAAGGGACTGTACACCAGATTGGCACTAAAGAAGTTTTTTTCTGCAACGAATCTCAGGGCAATTATTTTGTTTGCAATAATTGACGGGACCAGCTCATTTCCATGAACCCAAAGGGTATTGCACATATTAATTGCTAGAGCCACTGATGGAATATCACATTGTTTATTTAAGGGGCTGCTGATCTTTTGGTTAATCCTCATCTTTGAGGACTCCTTTGAGAGCTTGTGGATGCAGTTATCTGCACAGCCGAGTTATCTCTTTAGGGGCCTTCCTCTGATGTTTGAAACATAATTATCTTTCTATAGATAGCGTTTTTTTTTCTTATTTCGGGAATGTAACGTACACCAGTGACATTTGGATTTTGGAATTATACAGCTATCTGGTTGAAATTTGGCCAGTTGACAGTGCTTAACCGAAGAATATTGATGTTTGAGTATGAAATTGTAAATCTAATAATACATAATATAAATTAATTATACATTATTTTCTTATGTAGTTTTGACATTTTAACATTTACACTCTAGGCAAAAGAAATAAAAAGTGAGTCGGTTTCATTAAAGGGACTGTACACCAGATTGGCACTAAAGAAGTTTTTTTCTGCAACGAATCTCAGGGCAATTATTTTGTTTGCAATAATTGACGGGACCAGCTCATTTCCATGAACCCAAAGGGTATTGCACATATTAATTGCTAGAGCCACTGATGGAATATCACTTTGTTTATTTAAGGGGCTGCTGATCTTTTGGTTAATCCTCATCTTGGAGGACTCCTTTGAGAGCTTGTGGATGCAGTTATCTGCACAGCCGAGTTATCTCTTTAGGGGCCTTCCTCTGATGTTTGAAACATAATTATCTTTCTATAGATAGCGTTTTTTTTTCTTATTTCGGGAATGTAACATATGCCAGTGACATTTGGATTTTGAAATTATACAGCTATCTGGTTGAAATTTGGCCAGTTGACAGTGCTTAACCGAAGAATATTGATGTTTGAGTATGAAATTGTAAATCTAATAATACATAATATAAATTAATTATACATTATTTTCTTATGTAGTTTTGACATTTTAACATTTACACTCTATGCAAAAGAAATAAAAAGTGAGTCGGTTTCATTAAAGGGACTGTACACCAGATTGGCACTAAAGAAGTTTTCTTTTGCAACGAATCTCAGGGCAATTATTTTGTTTGCAATAATTGACAGGACCAGCTCATTTCCATGAACCCAAAGGGTATTGCACATATTAATTGCTAGAGCCACTGATGAAATATCACTTTGTTTATTTAAGGGGCTGCTGATCTTTTGGTTAATCCTCATCTTGGAGGACTCCTTTGAGAGCTTGTGGATGCAGTTATCTGCACAGCCGAGTTATCTCTTTAGGGGCCTTCCTCTGATGTTTGAAACATAATTATCTTTCTATAGATAGCGATTTTTTTCTTATTTCGGGAATGTAACGTATACCAGTGACATTTGGATTTTGAAATTATACAGCTATCTGGTTGAAATTTGGCCAGTTGACAGTGCTTAACCGAAGAATATTGATGTTTGAGTATGAAATTGTAAATCTAATAATACATAATATAAATTAATTATACATTATTTTCTTATGTAGTTTTGACATTTTAACATTTACACTCTATGCAAAAGAAATAAAAAGTGAGTCGGTTTCATTAAAGGGACTGTACACCAGATTGGCACTAAAGAAGTTTTCTTTTGCAACGAATCTCAGGGCAATTATTTTGTTTGCAATAATTGACAGGACCAGCTCATTTCCATGAACCCAAAGGGTATTGCACATATTAATTGCTAGAGCCACTGATGAAATATCACTTTGTTTATTTAAGGGGCTGCTGATCTTTTGGTTAATCCTCATCTTGGAGGACTCCTTTGAGAGCTTGTGGATGCAGTTATCTGCACAGCCGAGTTATCTCTTTAGGGGCCTTCCTCTGATGTTTGAAACATAATTATCTTTCTATAGATAGCGTTTTTTTTCTTATATCGGGAATGTAACATATACCAGTGACATTTGGATTTTGGAATTATACAGCTATCTGGTTGAAATTTGGCCAGTTGACAGTGCTTAACCGAAGAATATTGATGTTTGAGTATGAAATTGTAAATCTAATAATACATAATATAAATTAATTATACATTATTTTCTTATGTAGTTTTGACATTTTAACATTTACACTCTAGGCAAAAGAAATAAAAAGTGAGTCGGTTTCATTAAAGGGACTGTACACCAGATTGGCACTAAAGAAGTTTTCTTCTGCAACGAATCTCAGGGCAATTATTTTGTTTGCAATAATTGACAGGACCAGCTCATTTCCATGAACCCAAAGGGTATTGCACATATTAATTGCTAGAGCCACTGATGGAATATCACTTTGTTTATTTAAGGGGCTGCTGATCTTTTGGTTAATCCTCATCTTGGAGGACTCCTTTGAGAGCTTGTGGATGCAGTTATCTGCACAGCCGAGTTATCTCTTTAGGGGCCTTCCTCTGATGTTTGAAACAAAATTATCTTTCTATAGATAGCGTTTTTTTTCTTATTTCGGGAATGTAACATATACCAGTGACATTTGGATTTTGGAATTATACAGCTATCTGGTTGAAATTTGGCCAGTTGACAGTGCTTAACCGAAGAATATTGATGTTTGAGTATGAAATTGTAAATCTAATAATACATAATATAAATTAATTATACATTATTTTCTTATGTAGTTTTGACATTTTAACATTTACACTCTATGCAAAAGAAATAAAAAGTGAGTCGGTTTCATTAAAGGGACTGTACACCAGATTGGCACTAAAGAAGTTTTCTTCTGCAACGAATTTCAGGGCAATTATTTTGTTTGCAATATTTGACAGGACCAGCTCATTTCCATGAACCCAAAGGGTATTGCACATATTAATTGCTAGAGCCACTGATGGAATATCACTTTGTTTATTTAAGGGGCTGCTGATCTTTTGGTTAATCCTCATCTTGGAGGACTCCTTTGAGAGCTTGTGGATGCAGTTATCTGCACAGCCGAGTTATCTCTTTAGGGGTCTTCCTCTGATGTTTGAAACATAATTATCTTTCTATAGATAGCGTTTTTTTCTTATTTCGGGAATGTAACGTATACCAGTGACATTTGGATTTTGGAATTATACAGCTATCTGGTTGAAATTTGGCCAGTTGACAGTGCTTAACCGAAGAATATTGATGTTTGAGTATGAAATTGTAAATCTAATAATACATAATATAAATTAATTATACATTATTTTCTTATGTAGTTTTGACATTTTAACATTTACACTCTAGGCAAAAGAAATAAAAAGTGAGTCGGTTTCATTAAAGGGACTGTACACCAGATTGGCACTAAAGAAGTTTTCTTCTGCAACGAATTTCAGGGCAATTATTTTGTTTGCAATATTGACAGGACCAGCTCATTTCCATGAACCCAAAGGGTATTGCACATATTAATTGCTAGAGCCACTGATGGAATATCACTTTGTTTATTTAAGGGGCTGCTGATCTTTTGGTTAATCCTCATCTTGGAGGACTCCTTTGAGAGCTTGTGGATGCAGTTATCTGCACAGCCGAGTTATCTCTTTAGGGGTCTTCCTCTGATGTTTGAAACATAATTATCTTTCTATAGATAGCGTTTTTTTTCTTATTTCGGGAATGTAACGTATACCAGTGACATTTGGATTTTGGAATTATACAGCTATCTGGTTGAAATTTGGCCAGTTGACAGTGCTTAACCGAAGAATATTGATGTTTGAGTATGAAATTGTAAATCTAATAATACATAATATAAATTAATTATACATTATTTTCTTATGTAGTTTTGACATTTTAACATTTACACTCTAGGCAAAAGAAATAAAAAGTGAGTCGGTTTCATTAAAGGGACTGTACACCAGATTGGCACTAAAGAAGTTTTCTTCTGCAACGAATCTGAGGGCAATTATTTTGTTTGCAATAATTGACAGGACCAGCTCATTTCCATGAACCCAAAGGGTATTGCACATATTAATTGCTAGAGCCACTGATGGAATATCACTTTGTTTATTTAAGGGGCTGCTGATCTTTTGGTTAATCCTCATCTTGGAGGACTCCTTTGAGAGCTTGTGGATGCAGTTATCTGCACAGCCGAGTTATCTCTTTAGGGGCCTTCCTCTGATGTTTGAAACATAATTATCTTTCTATAGATAGCGATTTTTTTCTTATTTCGGGAATGTAACGTATACCAGTGACATTTGGATTTTGAAATTATACAGCTATCTGGTTGAAATTTGGCCAGTTGACAGTGCTCAACCGAAGAATATTGATGTTTGAGTATGAAATTGTAAATCTAATAATACATAATATAAATTAATTATACATTATTTTCTTATGTAGTTTTGACATTTTAACATTTACACTCTAGGCAAAAGAAATAAAAAGTGAGTCGGTTTCATTAAAGGGACTGTACACCAGATTGGCACTAAAGAAGTTTTCTTCTGCAACGAATCTCAGGGCAATTATTTTGTTTGCAATAATTGACAGGACCAGCTCATTTCCATGAACCCAAAGGGTATTGCACATATTAATTGCTAGAGCCACTGATGGAATATCACATTGTTTATTTAAGGGGCTGCTGATCTTTTGGTTAATCCTCATCTTGGAGGACTCCTTTGAGAGCTTGTGGATGCAGTTATCTGCACAGCCGAGTTATCTCTTTAGGGGCCTTCCTCTGATGTTTGAAACATAATTATCTTTCTATAGATAGCGTTTTTTTTTCTTATTTCGGGAATGTAACATATGCCAGTGACATTTGGATTTTGAAATTATACAGCTATCTGGTTGAAATTTGGCCAGTTGACAGTGCTTAACCGAAGAATATTGATGTTTGAGTATGAAATTGTAAATCTAATAATACATAATATAAATTAATTATACATTATTTTCTTATGTAGTTTTGACATTTTAACATTTACACTCTATGCAAAAGAAATAAAAAGTGAGTCGGTTTCATTAAAGGGACTGTACACCAGATTGGCACTAAAGAAGTTTTCTTCTGCAACGAATCTCAGGGCAATTATTTTGTTTGCAATAATTGACAGGACCAGCTCATTTCCATGAACCCAAAGGGTATTGCACATATTAATTGCTAGAGCCACTGATGGAATATCACTTTGTTTATTTAAGGGGCTGCTGATCTTTTGGTTAATCCTCATCTTGGAGGACTCCTTTGAGAGCTTGTGGATGCAGTTATCTGCACAGCCGAGTTATCTCTTTAGGGGCCTTCCTCTGATGTTTGAAACATAATTATCTTTCTATAGATAGCGTTTTTTTTCTTATTTCGGGAATGTAACATATACCAGTGACATTTGGATTTTGGAATTATACAGCTATCTGGTTGAAATTTGGCCAGTTGACAGTGCTTAACCGAAGAATATTGATGTTTGAGTATGAAATTGTAAATCTAATAATACATAATATAAATTAATTATACATTATTTTCTTATGTAGTTTTGACATTTTAACATTTACACTCTATGCAAAAGAAATAAAAAGTGAGTCGGTTTCATTAAAGGGACTGTACACCAGATTGGCACTAAAGAAGTTTTTTTTCTGCAACGAATCTCAGGGCAATTATTTTGTTTGCAATAATTGACAGGACCAGCTCATTTCCATGAACCCAAAGGGTATTGCACATATTAATTGCTAGAGCCACTGATGGAATATCACATTGTTTATTTAAGGGGCTGCTGATCTTTTGGTTAATCCTCATCTTGGAGGACTCCTTTGAGAGCTTGTGGATGCAGTTATCTGCACAGCCGAGTTATCTCTTTAGGGGTCTTCCTCTGATGTTTGAAACATAATTATCTTTCTATAGATAGCGTTTTTTTTTTCTTATTTTGGGAATGTAACGTATACCAGTGACATTTGGATTTTGAAATTATACAGCTATCTGGTTGAAATTTGGCCAGTTGACAGTGCTTAACCGAAGAATATTGATGTTTGAGTATGAAATTGTAAATCTAATAATACATAATATAAATTAATTATACATTATTTTCTTATGTAGTTTTGACATTTTAACATTTACACTCTAGGCAAAAGAAATAAAAAGTGAGTCGGTTTCATTAAAGGGACTGTACACCAGATTGGCACTAAAGAAGTTTTCTTCTGCAACGAATTTCAGGGCAATTATTTTGTTTGCAATAATTGACAGGACCAGCTCATTTCCATGAACCCAAAGGGTATTGCACATATTAATTGCTAGAGCCACTGATGGAATATCACTTTGTTTATTTAAGGGGCTGCTGATCTTTTGGTTAATCCTCATCTTGGAGGACTCCTTTGAGAGCTTGTGGATGCAGTTATCTGCACAGCCGAGTTATCTCTTTAGGGGTCTTCCTCTGATGTTTGAAACATAATTATCTTTCTATAGATAGCGTTTTTTTCTTATTTCGGGAATGTAACGTATACCAGTGACATTTGGATTTTGGAATTATACAGCTATCTGGTTGAAATTTGGCCAGTTGACAGTGCTTAACCGAAGAATATTGATGTTTGAGTATGAAATTGTAAATCTAATAATACATAATATAAATTAATTATACATTATTTTCTTATGTAGTTTTGACATTTTAACATTTACACTCTAGGCAAAAGAAATAAAAAGTGAGTCGGTTTCATTAAAGGGACTGTACACCAGATTGGCACTAAAGAAGTTTTCTTCTGCAACGAATCTGAGGGCAATTATTTTGTTTGCAATAATTGACAGGACCAGCTCATTTCCATGAACCCAAAGGGTATTGCACATATTAATTGCTAGAGCCACTGATGGAATATCACATTGTTTATTTAAGGGGCTGCTGATCTTTTGGTTAATCCTCATCTTGGAGGACTCCTTTGAGAGCTTGTGGATGCAGTTATCTGCACAGCCGAGTTATCTCTTTAGGGGCCTTCCTCTGATGTTTGAAACATAATTATCTTTCTATAGATAGCGTTTTTTTTTCTTATTTCGGGAATGTAACATATGCCAGTGACATTTGGATTTTGGAATTATACAGCTATCTGGTTGAAATTTGGCCAGTTGACAGTGCTTAACCGAAGAATATTGATGTTTGAGTATGAAATTGTAAATCTAATAATACATAATATAAATTAATTATACATTATTTTCTTATGTAGTTTTGACATTTTAACATTTACACTCTAGGCAAAAGAAATAAAAAGTGAGTCGGTTTCATTAAAGGGACTGTACACCAGATTGGCACTAAAGAAGTTTTCTTCTGCAACGAATCTCAGCGCAATTATTTTGTTTGCAATAATTGACAGGACCAGCTCATTTCCATGAACCCAAAGGGTATTGCACATATTAATTGCTAGAGCCACTGATGGAATATCACATTGTTTATTTAAGGGGCTGCTGATCTTTTGGTTAATCCTCATCTTGGAGGACTCCTTTGAGAGCTTGTGGATGCAGTTATCTGCACAGCCGAGTTATCTCTTTAGGGGCCTTCCTCTGATGTTTGAAACATAATTATCTTTCTATAGATAGCGTTTTTTTTTCTTATTTCGGGAATGTAACATATGCCAGTGACATTTGGATTTTGAAATTATACAGCTATCTGGTTGAAATTTGGCCAGTTGACAGTGCTTAACCGAAGAATATTGATGTTTGAGTATGAAATTGTAAATCTAATAATACATAATATAAATTAATTATACATTATTTTCTTATGTAGTTTTGACATTTTAACATTTACACTCTATGCAAAAGAAATAAAAAGTGAGTCGGTTTCATTAAAGGGACTGTACACCAGATTGGCACTAAAGAAGTTTTCTTCTGCAACGAATCTCAGGGCAATTATTTTGTTTGCAATAATTGACAGGACCAGCTCATTTCCATGAACCCAAAGGGTATTGCACATATTAATTGCTAGAGCCACTGATGGAATATCACTTTGTTTATTTAAGGGGCTGCTGATCTTTTGGTTAATCCTCATCTTGGAGGACTCCTTTGAGAGCTTGTGGATGCAGTTATCTGCACAGCCGAGTTATCTCTTTAGGGGCCTTCCTCTGATGTTTGAAACATAATTATCTTTCTATAGATAGCGTTTTTTTTTCTTATTTCGGGAATGTAACATATACCAGTGACATTTGGATTTTGGAATTATACAGCTATCTGGTTGAAATTTGGCCAGTTGACAGTGCTTAACCGAAGAATATTGATGTTTGAGTATGAAATTGTAAATCTAATAATACATAATATAAATTAATTATACATTATTTTCTTATGTAGTTTTGACATTTTAACATTTACACTCTAGGCAAAAGAAATAAAAAGTGAGTCGGTTTCATTAAAGGGACTGTACACCAGATTGGCACTAAAGAAGTTTTCTTCTGCAACGAATCTCAGCGCAATTATTTTGTTTGCAATAATTGACAGGACCAGCTCATTTCCATGAACCCAAAGGGTATTGCACATATTAATTGCTAGAGCCACTGATGGAATATCACATTGTTTATTTAAGGGGCTGCTGATCTTTTGGTTAATCCTCATCTTGGAGGACTCCTTTGAGAGCTTGTGGATGCAGTTATCTGCACAGCCGAGTTATCTCTTTAGGGGTCTTCCTCTGATGTTTGAAACATAATTATCTTTCTATAGATAGCGTTTTTTTTTCTTATTTTGGGAATGTAACGTATACCAGTGACATTTGGATTTTGAAATTATACAGCTATCTGGTTGAAATTTGGCCAGTTGACAGTGCTTAACCGAAGAATATTGATGTTTGAGTATGAAATTGTAAATCTAATAATACATAATATAAATTAATTATACATTATTTTCTTATGTAGTTTTGACATTTTAACATTTACACTCTATGCAAAAGAAATAAAAAGTGAGTCGGTTTCATTAAAGGGACTGTACACCAGATTGGCACTAAAGAAGTTTTCTTCTGCAACGAATTTCAGGGCAATTATTTTGTTTGCAATAATTGACAGGACCAGCTCATTTCCATGAACCCAAAGGGTATTGCACATATTAATTGCTAGAGCCACTGATGGAATATCACTTTGTTTATTTAAGGGGCTGCTGATCTTTTGGTTAATCCTCATCTTGGAGGACTCCTTTGAGAGCTTGTGGATGCAGTTATCTGCACAGCCGAGTTATCTCTTTAGGGGTCTTCCTCTGATGTTTGAAACATAATTATCTTTCTATAGATAGCGTTTTTTTTCTTATTTCGGGAATGTAACGTATACCAGTGACATTTGGATTTTGAAATTATACAGCTATCTGGTTGAAATTTGGCCAGTTGACAGTGCTTAACCGAAGAATATTGATGTTTGAGTATGAAATTGTAAATCTAATAATACATAATATAAATTAATTATACATTATTTTCTTATGTAGTTTTGACATTTTAACATTTACACTCTAGGCAAAAGAAATAAAAAGTGAGTCGGTTTCATTAAAGGGACTGTACACCAGATTGGCACTAAAGAAGTTTTCTTCTGCAACGAATCTCAGGGCAATTATTTTGTTTGCAATAATTGACAGGACCAGCTCATTTCCATGAACCCAAAGGGTATTGCACATATTAATTGCTAGAGCCACTGATGGAATATCACATTGTTTATTTAAGGGGCTGCTGATCTTTTGGTTAATCCTCATCTTGGAGGACTCCTTTGAGAGCTTGTGGATGCAGTTATCTGCACAGCCGAGTTATCTCTTTAGGGGCCTTCCTCTGATGTTTGAAACATAATTATCTTTCTATAGATAGCGTTTTTTTTTCTTATTTCGGGAATGTAACATATGCCAGTGACATTTGGATTTTGGAATTATACAGCTATCTGGTTGAAATTTGGCCAGTTGACAGTGCTTAACCGAAGAATATTGATGTTTGAGTATGAAATTGTAAATCTAATAATACATAATATAAATTAATTATACATTATTTTCTTATGTAGTTTTGACATTTTAACATTTACACTCTAGGCAAAAGAAATAAAAAGTGAGTCGGTTTCATTAAAGGGACTGTACACCAGATTGGCACTAAAGAAGTTTTCTTCTGCAACGAATCTCAGGGCAATTATTTTGTTTGCAATAATTGACAGGACCAGCTCATTTCCATGAACCCAAAGGGTATTGCACATATTAATTGCTAGAGCCACTGATGGAATATCACTTTGTTTATTTAAGGGGCTGCTGATCTTTTGGTTAATCCTCATCTTGGAGGACTCCTTTGAGAGCTTGTGGATGCAGTTATCTGCACAGCCGAGTTATCTCTTTAGGGGCCTTCCTCTGATGTTTGAAACATAATTATCTTTCTATAGATAGCGTTTTTTTTTCTTATTTCGGGAATGTAACATATACCAGTGACATTTGGATTTTGGAATTATACAGCTATCTGGTTGAAATTTGGCCAGTTGACAGTGCTTAACCGAAGAATATTGATGTTTGAGTATGAAATTGTAAATCTAATAATACATAATATAAATTAATTATACATTATTTTCTTATGTAGTTTTGACATTTTAACATTTACACTCTAGGCAAAAGAAATAAAAAGTGAGTCGGTTTCATTAAAGGGACTGTACACCAGATTGGCACTAAAGAAGTTTTCTTCTGCAACGAATTTCAGGGCAATTATTTTGTTTGCAATAATTGACAGGACCAGCTCATTTCCATGAACCCAAAGGGTATTGCACATATTAATTGCTAGAGCCACTGATGGAATATCACATTGTTTATTTAAGGGGCTGCTGATCTTTTGGTTAATCCTCATCTTGGAGGACTCCTTTGAGAGCTTGTGGATGCAGTTATCTGCACAGCCGAGTTATCTCTTTAGGGGCCTTCCTCTGATGTTTGAAACATAATTATCTTTCTATAGATAGCGTTTTTTTTTTCTTATTTCGGGAATGTAACATATGCCAGTGACATTTTGATTTTGAAATTATACAGCTATCTGGTTGAAATTTGGCCAGTTGACAGTGCTTAACCGAAGAATATTGATGTTTGAGTATGAAATTGTAAATCTAATAATACATAATATAAATTAATTATACATTATTTTCTTATGTAGTTTTGACATTTTAACATTTACACTCTATGCAAAAGAAATAAAAAGTGAGTCGGTTTCATTAAAGGGACTGTACACCAGATTGGCACTAAAGAAGTTTTCTTCTGCAACGAATCTGAGGGCAATTATTTTGTTTGCAATAATTGACAGGACCAGCTCATTTCCATGAACCCAAAGGGTATTGCACATATTAATTGCTAGAGCCACTGATGGAATATCACTTTGTTTATTTAAGGGGCTGCTGATCTTTTGGTTAATCCTCATCTTGGAGGACTCCTTTGAGAGCTTGTGGATGCAGTTATCTGCACAGCCGAGTTATCTCTTTAGGGGCCTTCCTCTGATGTTTGAAACATAATTATCTTTCTATAGATAGCGTTTTTTTTCTTATTTTGGGAATGTAACATATACCAGTGACATTTGGATTTTGGAATTATACAGCTATCTGGTTGAAATTTGGCCAGTTGACAGTGCTTAACCGAAGAATATTGATGTTTGAGTATGAAATTGTAAATCTAATAATAAATAATATAAATTAATTATACATTATTTTCTTATGTAGTTTTGACATTTTAACATTTACACTCTAGGCAAAAGAAATAAAAAGTGAGTCGGTTTCATTAAAGGGACTGTACACCAGATTGGCACTAAAGAAGTTTTTTTCTGCAACGAATCTCAGGGCAATTATTTTGTTTGCAATAATTGACAGGACCAGCTCATTTCCATGAACCCAAAGGGTATTGCACATATTAATTGCTAGAGCCACTGATGGAATATCACTTTATTTATTTAAGGGGCTGCTGATCTTTTGGTTAATCCTCATCTTGGAGGACTCCTTTGAGAGCTTGTGGATGCAGTTATCTGCAGCAGCCGAGTTATCTCTTTAGGGGCCTTCCTCTGATGTTTGAAACATAATTATCTTTCTATAGATAGCGTTTTTTTTCTTATTTCGGGAATGTTACACGTATACCAGTGACATTTGGATTTTGGAATTATACAGCTATCTGGTTGAAATTTGGCCAGTTGACAGTGCTTAACTGAAGAATATTGATGTTTGAGTATGAAATTGTAAATCTAATAATACATAATATAAATTAATTATACATTATTTTCTTTTATAGTTTTGACATTTTAACATTTACACTCAAGGCAAAAGAAATAAAAAGTGAGTCGGTTTCATTAAAGGGACTGTACACCAGATTGGCACTAAAGAAGTTTTCTTCTGCAACGAATCTCAGGGCAATTATTTTGTTTGCAATAATTAACAGGACCAGCTCATTTCCATGAACCCAAAGGGTATTGCACATATTAATTGCTAGAAGCCACTGATGGAATATCACTTTGTTTATTTAAGGGGCTGCTGATCTTTTGGTTAATCCTCATCTTGGAGGACTCCTTTGAGAGCTTGTGGATGCAGTTATCTGCACAGCCGAGTTATCTCTTTAGGAGTCTTCCTCTGATGTTTGAAACATAATTATCTTTTCTATAAAAAGCGTTTTTTTTCTTATTTCGGTAATGTAACATATACCAGTGACATTTGGATTTTGAAATTATACAGCCATCTGGTTGAAATTTGGCCAGTTGACAGTGCTTAACTGAAGAATATTGATGTTTGAGTACCCAAAGGGTATTGCACATATTAATTGCTAGAGCCACTGATGGAATATCACTTTGTTTATTTAAGGGGCTGCTGATCTTTTGGTTAATCCTCATCTTGGAGGACTCCTTTGAGAGCTTGTGGATGCAGTTATCTGCACAGCCGAGTTATCTCTTTAGGGGCCTTCCTCTGATGTTTGAAACATAATTATCTTTCTATAGATAGCGTTTTTTTTTTCTTATTTCGGGAATGTAACGTACACCAGTGACATTTGGATTTTGGAATTATACAGCTATCTGGTTGAAATTTGGCCAGTTGACAGTGCTTAACCGAAGAATATTGATGTTTGAGTATGAAATTGTAAATCTAATAATACATAATATAAATTAATTATACATTATTTTCTTATGTAGTTTTGACATTTTAACATTTACACTCTAGGCAAAAGAAATAAAAAGTGAGTCGGTTTCATTAAAGGGACTGTACACCAGATTGGCACTAAAGAAGTTTTCTTCTGCAACGAATTTCAGGGCAATTATTTTGTTTGCAATAATTGACAGGACCAGCTCATTTCCATGAACCCAAAGGGTATTGCACATATTAATTGCTAGAGCCACTGATGGAATATCACATTGTTTATTTAAGGGGCTGCTGATCTTTTGGTTAATCCTCATCTTGGAGGACTCCTTTGAGAGCTTGTGGATGCAGTTATCTGCACAGCCGAGTTATCTCTTTAGGGGCCTTCCTCTGATGTTTGAAACATAATTATCTTTCTATAGATAGCGTTTTTTTTTCTTATTTCGGGAATGTAACATATGCCAGTGACATTTGGATTTTGAAATTATACAGCTATCTGGTTGAAATTTGGCCAGTTGACAGTGCTTAACCGAAGAATATTGATGTTTGAGTATGAAATTGTAAATCTAATAATACATAATATAAATTAATTATACATTATTTTCTTATGTAGTTTTGACATTTTAACATTTACACTCTATGCAAAAGAAATAAAAAGTGAGTCGGTTTCATTAAAGGGACTGTACACCAGATTGGCACTAAAGAAGTTTTCTTCTGCAACGAATCTGAGGGCAATTATTTTGTTTGCAATAATTGACAGGACCAGCTCATTTCCATGAACCCAAAGGGTATTGCACATATTAATTGCTAGAGCCACTGATGGAATATCACTTTGTTTATTTAAGGGGCTGCTGATCTTTTGGTTAATCCTCATCTTGGAGGACTCCTTTGAGAGCTTGTGGATGCAGTTATCTGCACAGCCGAGTTATCTCTTTAGGAGCCTTCCTCTGATGTTTGAAACATAACTATCTTTCTATAGATAGCGTTTTTTTCTTATTTCGGGAATGTAACGTATACCAGTGACATTTGGATTTTGGAATTATACAGCTATCTGGTTGAAATTTGGCCAGTTGACAGTGCTTAACCGAAGAATATTGATGTTTGAGTATGAAATTGTAAATCTAATAATACATAATATAAATTAATTATACATTATTTTCTTATGTAGTTTTGACATTTTAACATTTACACTCTATGCAAAAGAAATAAAAAGTGAGTCGGTTTCATTAAAGGGACTGTACACCAGATTGGCACTAAAGAAGTTTTCTTCTGCAACGAATCTGAGGGCAATTATTTTGTTTGCAATAATTGACAGGACCAGCTCATTTCCATGAACCCAAAGGGTATTGCACATATTAATTGCTAGAGCCACTGATGGAATATCACATTGTATTTATTTAAGGGGCTGCTGATCTTTTGGTTAATCCTCATCTTGGAGGACTCCTTTGAGAGCTTGTGGATGCAGTTATCTGCACAGCCGAGTTATCTCTTTAGGGGCCTTCCTCTGATGTTTGAAACATAATTATCTTTCTATAGATAGCGTTTTTTTTCTTATTTCGGGAATGTTACACGTATACCAGTGACATTTGGATTTTGGAATTATACAGCTATCTGGTTGAAATTTGGCCAGTTGACAGTGCTTAACCTGAAGAATATTGATGTTTGAGTATGAAATTGTAAATCTAATAATACATAATATAAATTAATTATACATTATTTTCTTTATGTAGTTTTGACATTTTAACATTTACACTCTAATGCAAAAGAAATAAAAAGTGAGTCGGTTTCATTAAAGGGACTGTACACCAGATTGGCACTAAAGAAGTTTTCTTCTGCAACGAATCTGAGGGCAATTATTTTGTTTGCAATAATTGACAGGACCAGCTCATTTCCATGAACCCAAAGGGTATTGCACATATTAATTGCTAGAGCCACTGATGGAATATCACTTTGTTTATTTAAGGGGCTGCTGATCTTTTGGTTAATCCTCATCTTGGAGGACTCCTTTGAGAGCTTGTGGATGCAGTTATCTGCACAGCCGAGTTATCTCTTTAGGGGCCTTCCTCTGATGTTTGAAACATAATTATCTTTCTATAGATAGCGTTTTTTTTCTTATTTCGGGAATGTAACATATACCAGTGACATTTGGATTTTGGAATTATACAGCTATCTGGTTGAAATTTGGCCAGTTGACAGTGCTTAACCGAAGAATATTGATGTTTGAGTATGAAATTGTAAATCTAATAATACATAATATAAATTAATTATACATTATTTTCTTATGTAGTTTTGACATTTTAACATTTACACTCTATGCAAAAGAAATAAAAAGTGAGTCGGTTTCATTAAAGGGACTGTACACCAGATTGGCACTAAAGAAGTTTTTTTTCTGCAACGAATCTCAGGGCAATTATTTTGTTTGCAATAATTGACAGGACCAGCTCATTTCCATGAACCCAAAGGGTATTGCACATATTAATTGCTAGAGCCACTGATGGAATATCACATTGTTTATTTAAGGGGCTGCTGATCTTTTGGTTAATCCTCATCTTGGAGGACTCCTTTGAGAGCTTGTGGATGCAGTTATCTGCACAGCCGAGTTATCTCTTTAGGGGCCTTCCTCTGATGTTTGAAACATAATTATCTTTCTATAGATAGCGTTTTTTTTTTCTTATTTTGGGAATGTAACGTATACCAGTGACATTTGGATTTTGAAATTATACAGCTATCTGGTTGAAATTTGGCCAGTTGACAGTGCTTAACCGAAAAATATTGATGTTTGAGTATGAAATTGTAAATCTAATAATACATAATATAAATTAATTATACATTATTTTCTTATGTAGTTTTGACATTTTAACATTTACACTCTAGGCAAAAGAAATAAAAAGTGAGTCGGTTTCATTAAAGGGACTGTACACCAGATTGGCACTAAAGAAGTTTTCTTCTGCAACGAATTTCAGGGCAATTATTTTGTTTGCAATAATTGACAGGACCAGCTCATTTCCATGAACCCAAAGGGTATTGCACATATTAATTGCTAGAGCCACTGATGGAATATCACATTTGTTTATTTAAGGGGCTGCTGATCTTTTGGTTAATCCTCATCTTGGAGGACTCCTTTGAGAGCTTGTGGATGCAGTTATCTGCACAGCCGAGTTATCTCTTTAGGGGTCTTCCTCTGATGTTTGAAACATAATTATCTTTCTATAGATAGCGTTTTTTTTCTTATTTCGGGAATGTAACGTATACCAGTGACATTTGGATTTTGGAATTATACAGCTATCTGGTTGAAATTTGGCCAGTTGACAGTGCTTAACCGAAGAATATTGATGTTTGAGTATGAAATTGTAAATCTAATAATACATAATATAAATTAATTATACATTATTTTCTTATGTAGTTTTGACATTTTAACATTTACACTCTAGGCAAAAGAAATAAAAAGTGAGTCGGTTTCATTAAAGGGACTGTACACCAGATTGGCACTAAAGAAGTTTTCTTCTGCAACGAATCTGAGGGCAATTATTTTGTTTGCAATAATTGACAGGACCAGCTCATTTCCATGAACCCAAAGGGTATTGCACATATTAATTGCTAGAGCCACTGATGGAATATCACATTGTTTATTTAAGGGGCTGCTGATCTTTTGGTTAATCCTCATCTTGGAGGACTCCTTTGAGAGCTTGTGGATGCAGTTATCTGCACAGCCGAGTTATCTCTTTAGGGGCCTTCCTCTGATGTTTGAAACATAATTATCTTTCTATAGATAGCGTTTTTTTTTCTTATTTCGGGAATGTAACATATGCCAGTGACATTTGGATTTTGGAATTATACAGCTATCTGGTTGAAATTTGGCCAGTTGACAGTGCTTAACCGAAGAATATTGATGTTTGAGTATGAAATTGTAAATCTAATAATACATAATATAAATTAATTATACATTATTTTCTTATGTAGTTTTGACATTTTAACATTTACACTCTAGGCAAAAGAAATAAAAAGTGAGTCGGTTTCATTAAAGGGACTGTACACCAGATTGGCACTAAAGAAGTTTTCTTCTGCAACGAATCTCAGCGCAATTATTTTGTTTGCAATAATTGACAGGACCAGCTCATTTCCATGAACCCAAAGGGTATTGCACATATTAATTGCTAGAGCCACTGATGGAATATCACATTGTTTATTTAAGGGGCTGCTGATCTTTTGGTTAATCCTCATCTTGGAGGACTCCTTTGAGAGCTTGTGGATGCAGTTATCTGCACAGCCGAGTTATCTCTTTAGGGGTCTTCCTCTGATGTTTGAAACATAATTATCTTTCTATAGATAGCGTTTTTTTTTCTTATTTTGGGAATGTAACGTATACCAGTGACATTTGGATTTTGAAATTATACAGCTATCTGGTTGAAATTTGGCCAGTTGACAGTGCTTAACCGAAGAATATTGATGTTTGAGTATGAAATTGTAAATCTAATAATACATAATATAAATTAATTATACATTATTTTCTTATGTAGTTTTGACATTTTAACATTTACACTCTATGCAAAAGAAATAAAAAGTGAGTCGGTTTCATTAAAGGGACTGTACACCAGATTGGCACTAAAGAAGTTTTCTTCTGCAACGAATTTCAGGGCAATTATTTTGTTTGCAATAATTGACAGGACCAGCTCATTTCCATGAACCCAAAGGGTATTGCACATATTAATTGCTAGAGCCACTGATGGAATATCACTTTGTTTATTTAAGGGGCTGCTGATCTTTTGGTTAATCCTCATCTTGGAGGACTCCTTTGAGAGCTTGTGGATGCAGTTATCTGCACAGCCGAGTTATCTCTTTAGGGGCCTTCCTCTGATGTTTGAAACATAATTATCTTTCTATAGATAGCGTTTTTTTTTCTTATTTCGGGAATGTAACATATGCCAGTGACATTTGGATTTTGGAATTATACAGCTATCTGGTTGAAATTTGGCCAGTTGACAGTGCTTAACCGAAGAATATTGATGTTTGAGTATGAAATTGTAAATCTAATAATACATAATATAAATTAATTATACATTATTTTCTTATGTAGTTTTGACATTTTAACATTTACACTCTATGCAAAAGAAATAAAAAGTGAGTCGGTTTCATTAAAGGGACTGTACACCAGATTGGCACTAAAGAAGTTTTCTTCTGCAACGAATCTGAGGGCAATTATTTTGTTTGCAATAATTGACAGGACCAGCTCATTTCCATGAACCCAAAGGGTATTGCACATATTAATTGCTAGAGCCACTGATGGAATATCACTTTGTTTATTTAAGGGGCTGCTGATCTTTTGGTTAATCCTCATCTTGGAGGACTCCTTTGAGAGCTTGTGGATGCAGTTATCTGCACAGCCGAGTTATCTCTTTAGGGGCCTTCCTCTGATGTTTGAAACATAATTATCTTTCTATAGATAGCGTTTTTTTTTCTTATTTCGGGAATGTAACATATACCAGTGACATTTGGATTTTGGAATTATACAGCTATCTGGTTGAAATTTGGCCAGTTGACAGTGCTTAACCGAAGAATATTGATGTTTGAGTATGAAATTGTAAATCTAATAATACATAATATAAATTAATTATACATTATTTTCTTATGTAGTTTTGACATTTTAACATTTACACTCTAGGCAAAAGAAATAAAAAGTGAGTCGGTTTCATTAAAGGGACTGTACACCAGAATGGCACTAAAGAAGTTTTCTTCTGCAACGAATCTCAGGGCAATTATTTTGTTTGCAATAATTGACAGGACCAGCTCATTTCCATGAACCCAAAGGGTATTGCACATATTAATTGCTAGAGCCACTGATGGAATATCACATTGTTTATTTAAGGGGCTGCTGATCTTTTGGTTAATCCTCATCTTGGAGGACTCCTTTGAGAGCTTGTGGATGCAGTTATCTGCACAGCCGAGTTATCTCTTTAGGGGCCTTCCTCTGATGTTTGAAACATAATTATCTTTCTATAGATAGCGTTTTTTTTTCTTATTTCGGGAATGTAACATATGCCAGTGACATTTGGATTTTGAAATTATACAGCTATCTGGTTGAAATTTGGCCAGTTGACAGTGCTTAACCGAAGAATATTGATGTTTGAGTATGAAATTGTAAATCTAATAATACATAATATAAATTAATTATACATTATTTTCTTATGTAGTTTTGACATTTTAACATTTACACTCTATGCAAAAGAAATAAAAAGTGAGTCGGTTTCATTAAAGGGACTGTACACCAGATTGGCACTAAAGAAGTTTTCTTCTGCAACGAATCTGAGGGCAATTATTTTGTTTGCAATAATTGACAGGACCAGCTCATTTCCATGAACCCAAAGGGTATTGCACATATTAATTGCTAGAGCCACTGATGGAATATCACTTTGTTTATTTAAGGGGCTGCTGATCTTTTGGTTAATCCTCATCTTGGAGGACTCCTTTGAGAGCTTGTGGATGCAGTTATCTGCACAGCCGAGTTATCTCTTTAGGGGCCTTCCTCTGATGTTTGAAACATAATTATCTTTCTATAGATAGCGTTTTTTTCTTATTTTGGGAATGTAACGTATACCAGTGACATTTGGATTTTGGAATTATACAGCTATCTGGTTGAAATTTGGCCAGTTGACAGTGCTTAACCGAAGAATATTGATGTTTGAGTATGAAATTGTAAATCTAATAATAAATAATATAAATTAATTATACATTATTTTCTGATGTAGTTTTGACATTTTAACATTTACACTCTAGGCAAAAGAAATAAAAAGTGAGTCGGTTTCATTAAAGGGACTGTACACCAGATTGGCACTAAAGAAGTTTTTTCTGCAACGAATCTCAGGGCAATTATTTTGTTTGCAATAATTGACAGGACCAGCTCATTTCCATGAACCCAAAGGGTATTGCACATATTAATTGCTAGAGCCACTGATGGAATATCACTTTATTTATTTAAGGGGCTGCTGATCTTTTGGTTAATCCTCATCTTGGAGGACTCCTTTGAGAGCTTGTGGATGCAGTTATCTGCACAGCCGAGTTATCTCTTTAGGGGCCTTCCTCTGATGTTTGAAACATAATTATCTTTCTATAGATAGCGTTTTTTTTCTTATTTCGGGAATGTTACACGTATACCAGTGACATTTGGATTTTGGAATTATACAGCTATCTGGTTGAAATTTGGCCAGTTGACAGTGCTTAACTGAAGAATATTGATGTTTGAGTATGAAATTGTAAATCTAATAATACATAATATAAATTAATTATACATTATTTTCTTTTATAGTTTTGACATTTTAACATTTACACTCAAGGCAAAAGAAATAAAAAGTGAGTCGGTTTCATTAAAGGGACTGTACACCAGATTGGCACTAAAGAAGTTTTCTTCTGCAACGAATCTCAGGGCAATTATTTTGTTTGCAATAATTAACAGGACCAGCTCATTTCCATGAACCCAAAGGGTATTGCACATATTAATTGCTAGAACCACTGATGGAATATCACTTTGTTTATTTAAGGGGCTGCTGATCTTTTGGTTAATCCTCATCTTGGAGGACTCCTTTGAGAGCTTGTGGATGCAGTTATCTGCACAGCCGAGTTATCTCTTTAGGGGCCTTCCTCTGATGTTTGAAACATAATTATCTTTCTATAGATAGCGTTTTTTTTCTTATTTCGGGAATGTAACATATACCAGTGACATTTGGATTTTGGAATTATACAGCTATCTGGTTGAAATTTGGCCAGTTGACAGTGCTTAACCGAAGAATATTGATGTTTGAGTATGAAATTGTAAATCTAATAATACATAATATAAATTAATTATACATTATTTTCTTATGTAGTTTTGACATTTTAACATTTACACTCTAGGCAAAAGAAATAAAAAGTGAGTCGGTTTCATTAAAGGGACTGTACACCAGATTGGCACTAAAGAAGTTTTCTTCTGCAACGAATCTCAGGGCAATTATTTTGTTTGCAATAATTGACAGGACCAGCTCATTTCCATGAACCCAAAGGGTATTGCACATATTAATTGCTAGAGCCACTGATGGAATATCACATTGTTTATTTAAGGGGCTGCTGATCTTTTGGTTAATCCTCATCTTGGAGGACTCCTTTGAGAGCTTGTGGATGCAGTTATCTGCACAGCCGAGTTATCTCTTTAGGGGCCTTCCTCTGATGTTTGAAACATAATTATCTTTCTATAGATAGCGTTTTTTTTTTCTTATTTCGGGAATGTAACATATGCCAGTGACATTTGGATTTTGAAATTATACAGCTATCTGGTTGAAATTTGGCCAGTTGACAGTGCTTAACCGAAGAATATTGATGTTTGAGTATGAAATTGTAAATCTAATAATACATAATATAAATTAATTATACATTATTTTCTTATGTAGTTTTGACATTTTAACATTTACACTCTATGCAAAAGAAATAAAAAGTGAGTCGGTTTCATTAAAGGGACTGTACACCAGATTGGCACTAAAGAAGTTTTCTTCTGCAACGAATCTGAGGGCAATTATTTTGTTTGCAATAATTGACAGGACCAGCTCATTTCCATGAACCCAAAGGGTATTGCACATATTAATTGCTAGAGCCACTGATGGAATATCACTTTGTTTATTTAAGGGGCTGCTGATCTTTTGGTTAATCCTCATCTTGGAGGACTCCTTTGAGAGCTTGTGGATGCAGTTATCTGCACAGCCGAGTTATCTCTTTAGGGGCCTTCCTCTGATGTTTGAAACATAATTATCTTTCTATAGATAGCGTTTTTTTCTTATTTCGGGAATGTAACGTATACCAGTGACATTTGGATTTTGGAATTATACAGCTATCTGGTTGAAATTTGGCCAGTTGACAGTGCTTAACCGAAGAATATTGATGTTTGAGTATGAAATTGTAAATCTAATAATAAATAATATAAATTAATTATACATTATTTTCTTATGTAGTTTTGACATTTTAACATTTACACTCTAGGCAAAAGAAATAAAAAGTGAGTCGGTTTCATTAAAGGGACTGTACACCAGATTGGCACTAAAGAAGTTTTTTTCTGCAACGAATCTCAGGGCAATTATTTTGTTTGCAATAATTGACAGGACCAGCTCATTTCCATGAACCCAAAGGGTATTGCACATATTAATTGCTAGAGCCACTGATGGAATATCACTTTATTTATTTAAGGGGCTGCTGATCTTTTGGTTAATCCTCATCTTGGAGGACTCCTTTGAGAGCTTGTGGATGCAGTTATCTGCACAGCCGAGTTATCTCTTTAGGGGCCTTCCTCTGATGTTTGAAACATAATTATCTTTCTATAGATAGCGTTTTTTTTCTTATTTCGGGAATGTTACACGTATACCAGTGACATTTGGATTTTGGAATTATACAGCTATCTGGTTGAAATTTGGCCAGTTGACAGTGCTTAACTGAAGAATATTGATGTTTGAGTATGAAATTGTAAATCTAATAATACATAATATAAATTAATTATACATTATTTTCTTTTATAGTTTTGACATTTTAACATTTACACTCAAGGCAAAAGAAATAAAAAGTGAGTCGGTTTCATTAAAGGGACTGTACACCAGATTGGCACTAAAGAAGTTTTCTTCTGCAACGAATCTCAGGGCAATTATTTTGTTTGCAATAATTAACAGGACCAGCTCATTTCCATGAACCCAAAGGGTATTGCACATATTAATTGCTAGAACCACTGATGGAATATCACTTTGTTTATTTAAGGGGCTGCTGATCTTTTGGTTAATCCTCATCTTGGAGGACTCCTTTGAGAGCTTGTGGATGCAGTTATCTGCACAGCCGAGTTATCTCTTTAGGAGTCTTCCTCTGATGTTTGAAACATAATTATCTTTTCTATAAAAAGCGTTTTTTTTTCTTATTTCGGTAATGTAACATATACCAGTGACATTTGGATTTTGAAATTATACAGCCATCTGGTTGAAATTTGGCCAGTTGACAGTGCTTAACTGAAGAATATTGATGTTTGAGTACCCAAAGGGTATTGCACATATTAATTGCTAGAGCCACTGATGGAATATCACTTTGTTTATTTAAGGGGCTGCTGATCTTTTGGTTAATCCTCATCTTGGAGGACTCCTTTGAGAGCTTGTGGATGCAGTTATCTGCACAGCCGAGTTATCTCTTTAGGAGTCTTCCTCTGATGTTTGAAACATAATTATCTTTCTATAGATAGCGTTTTTTTTTCTTATTTCGGGAATGTAACGTACACCAGTGACATTTGGATTTTGGAATTATACAGCTATCTGGTTGAAATTTGGCCAGTTGACAGTGCTTAACCGAAGAATATTGATGTTTGAGTATGAAATTGTAAATCTAATAATACATAATATAAATTAATTATACATTATTTTCTTTTATAGTTTTGACATTTTAACATTTACACTCTAGGCAAAAGAAATAAAAAGTGAGTCGGTTTCATTAAAGGGACTGTACACCAGATTGGCACTAAAGAAGTTTTCTTCTGCAACGAATCTCAGGGCAATTATTTTATTTGCAATAATTGACAGGACCAGCTCATTTCCATCAACCTAAAGAGTATTGCACATATTAATTGCTAGAGCCACTGATGGAATATCACTTTGTTTATTTAAGGGGCTGCTGATCTTTTGGTTAATCCTCATCTTGGAGGACTCCTTTGAGAGCTTGTGGATGCAGTTATCTGCACAGCCGAGTTATCTCTTTAGGAGTCTTCCTCTGATGTTTGAAACATAATTATCTTTCTATAGATAGCCTTTTTTTTCTTATTTCGGGAATGTAACGTATACCAGTGACATTTGGATTTTGAAATTATACAGCTATCTGGTTGAAATTTGGCCAGTTGACAGTGCTTAACTGAGGAATATTGATGTTTGAGTACCCAAAGGGTATTGCACATATTAATTGCTAGAGCCACTGATGGAATATCACTTTGTTTATTTAAGGGGCTGCTGATCTTTTGGTTAATCCTCATCTTGGAGGACTCCTTTGAGAGCTTGTGGATGCAGTTATCTGCACAGCCGAGTTATCTCTTTAGGGGCCTTCCTCTGATGTTTGAAACATAATTATCTTTCTATAGATAGCGTTTTTTTTCTTATTTCGGTAATGTAACGTATACCAGTGACATTTGGATTTTGGAATTATACAGCTATCTGGTTAAAATTTGGCCAGTTGACAGTGCTTAACTGAAGAATATTGATGTTTGAGTATGAAATTGTAAATCTAATAATACATAATATAAATTAATTATACATTATTTTCTTTTATAGTTTTGACATTTTAACATTTACACTCAAGGCAAAAGAAATAAAAAGTGAGTCGGTTTCATTAAAGGGACTGTACACCAGATTGGCACTAAAGAAGTTTTCTTCTGTAACGAATCTCAGGGCAATTATTTTGTTTGCAATAATTGATATGACCAGCTCATTTCCATGAACCCAAAGGGTATTGCACATATTAATTGCTAGAGCCACTGATGGAATATCACTTTGTTTATTTAAGGGGCTACTGATCTTTTGTTTAATCCTCACGACATGTCTTTATTTATTTAAGGGGCTACTGTTCTTGTGGTTAATCATCATCTTGAAGGACTCCTTTGATAGCTTGTGGATGCAGTACCTGCACAGCCAAGTTATCTTTTAAGGAGCCTTCCTCTGGTGTTACATTATATATAAGCTCACAGTTTTTTTTGTTATTTTGGAAATATAACATATAGCACTGACATTTGGATTTTTTTCGCATCAATTTTGCCAAAATTCAGAGAAATACTTAGGATATGATATATATATATTACACCAATAAATAACATTTGGATTTTCAACATAATATGTGCATACTCTGTTCACATCTTACATACAGCTTAAAGATAATCCCCTTGTTTTTACTGTATTAATTACAGTCTAACTCAGTTGGCTAAAACTTGCAACAACAACAACAAAAGTGGCCAACTTCCTGTTTTTCTTCAAAAAAACATCTTTGCCAAAATTACAACAAAGGGTCACAATTGATCTATAACAACAACAACAAGAGCAACAACAAAAAAATGGCTGGCTTCTTGTTTTGCTTTAAAAAAATCTCTTCTGAAACTTCCACTCCAGTTTCAATGAAACTTTACAGGAAGGTTCCTTGGGTGACCCTCTACAAAAATACAACAAGGGGTCATGATTGATCAACAGCAACAACAACAAATGGCTAACTTCTTGCTTTGCTTTAAAAAACATCTCTAAAAATATTGGTCCAAATTCAGTGAAACTTTACAGGAAGCTTCCTTGGGTTACCACTACAAAAATACTACAAGGGGTCACGATTGATCATCATCAACAACAACAAAATGGCGGACTTACTGTTTTGCTTTAAAAAGATCTCTGAAACTACCAGGCCAAATTCAATGAAACTTAACAGGTAGCTTTATTGCATGACCCTTACAAATATAAAGTTTAAATTGTAACATATTTAGCTCGACTATTCGAAGAATAGGTGGGCTATACTACTCACCCCAGCGTCGGCGTCTGGTTAAAGTTTTAGGGCAAGTTGGGATTTTCACTTATAAGTCCAATACCCTTCATTCAATTGACTTAATACTTCACACAGTTGTTCAGGGCCATCACATGATGAGGTTAGATAACTCCATATTATTCTTTACACAGATTATGGCCCCTGATTGACTATGGAACTTAGGTTAAAGTTTTAGGGCAGTTTGGGATATTTATTAATAACTTCTATACCCTTTGTTCAAATGACTTAATACTTCACACAAGTGTTTAAGACCATCACCCAATGAGGTTACATAACCCCATATCCTTAATGCAAGTTATGGCCCCTGATTGACTTAGGTTAAAGTTTTAGGCAAGTAAAAGTTAAGGGCAAGTTGGGATTTTAATGCAAAAAACTTCTATACCTTTCATTTAATGCACTTAATAAAATTCAAAATAATTTACGACCATCTTACAACAAGAAACATAACTCCATTTTAACCCTAAATACAAATTATGTCCCTTGAATATATATATATTTTTTTTTAATTTCTTTTGACATTTTTACATTCTTAACCATATTTTTACCAAGGGAAAACTAGGAGGGCTATACTATATGGCCCTTGATTTTTTTTGATTTTTTTTTAAATTTTATTTTAATTTCTTTTGAAAGGCATATTTATATATTCTTTACCACATTTTCATAATGGGAAATTAAGTTATTTAAATGACTTGCGTCATTTTTCGGGTAGTGGGAGGGCAGCATCAATGTCACCTTATGTATTGAATAATTTTAGTTAGGTTTGACATAAATAGACCAAACATGTTAATATTACATTGTTATTGTATTCACTTCTAAGCCAAAGCAGCAAAGTCGAGCGCGCTGTCTTAGACTTACGACAGCTCTTGTTGTTTATACAGGTACACAGCGAGAATTCGGAAGCTACGACCACCAAGGCAAAGAGCATTCTTGCAGAACTATTCCTCAACACATATCCAAAGATTGAAATGAGCATCAACCAGATCTTATTAGGGGAAGATTTGACTCAGGAAAACCTTGAAGAGTCCATGCAACAGCTCAATGATTCACAGAACAACCTAGATATGCCTGCAGAGGAGCTGCAGGTAAAAAGTTATAAAAGCTAAAGATCTACTTTATTTCATGTCAGTCTAAATCATTTTTCCTTTCATTCCTGGATTTTGCATTGCTATAATGGCAAGAAATCATGATTTTTAGCTATAATAGGCTGATGGTAAGCTATTAGGATCGATAAATGTCTGTCGTTCATCGTCCGTCCAATCTTAGTTTGTTAACACTCTAGTGGTCATATTTTTGCCTCAATTGTCACGAAACTTGGTAAGGATGTTGATCATCCCAGTAATTACTTTGAGGAGTTCTAATATCTGTCATGTGTTTCCGTTTCGGATAGAAAAATCCGACCAGAGGGCACTGCATTGCCAGGTAACGAGGCTTGCTGAGTTACTGGTCATGCAGCGTGCCCGAGGGTCAGATTTTTCTACCCAGAACAGAAACACATGATTGATATTTTTTCTATCACACCATAAATTACATTTTTTTTTTGTGAAAAAACCCATAGAAAAGCACATTTTTGTATTTTCACCAAAAGTGGTGCAATGATGTTTACTGACATTATGACGCGCAGTAAGTTCCTTCAGTATCACGTCTTTTAAGGGTTATTTTGTTTTGTTTTTAAGGTTTATTTTTGTAAAGTAAATGTTTATGGAACTCATCTATTGAAATCTCATAATTATGGTTACATAAAGTGTAAAATAAAAGAAATGAAAAGTATTAAGTCACAGCGCGTGACTCATCTGGCATGGGGGCGATGCCAGATGGAGTTTTCCAGCACGGCTGAATTCACGGGAAATGGTTATACTGTGTGCTAGAAATGGGTCATCTCGGTTGAAAAACTAGGTCACATAACCCCAAAATAAAAAAATCTTGTTAACATTCTGGAGGCTACTTCTTTAGTCCAACTATCCTGGAAATTTGTCATTACATGATAGATATAATATATTCAATTAAACATATATACAACGATGAAATAGTAGGTTTAAAATCTCAGACATGAGAAAAGAACTGATAATCAATATTTTAACATGAAACATTCGATACTTTTACATTACACTTTCATTTCACTTACATAGGTCTTAACATTGGTGAGTACTATTATGATAAGGAACCCAATCATAAAACATAATCCTCATATCATTTATTCATCAGATTTTATATCTAGTCCCAACCAAAAAATACATGTATTTTGGCTATTAGTTTTATTGTTCATCAGCGAATATCTGTGATTGAGATTTCAACAACCAATACCTGAGATAATTCTTGATTTGTTGTTTTATTATCCCCCGCCAAATCGAAGATTTTGGGGAGGGGGATATTGTTTTGGCATTGTCCGTCCGTCCATCTGTCTGGTACCATATCTTAGTAGGCATTGATCAGAAAATGTTCAAACTTGGTCAGAATGTTCCCCTTGATCATATCTCGACCACTTTTAAGTGGGTCACTTGGGGTCAAAAACTAGGTCACAAGGTCAAATCTTAGAAAAATCTTTGGAACATACTAGAGGCATTATACAAGGTCAAATATTCACGAAACTTTATCAGAATGTTTTCATTCATGAACTCTTGGTCGTAAATAAAACTGGGTCACATATAATTGAAATTTAGGTCACTAGGTAGGTCAAATCTTAGAAAAATCTTGTCCAGAACCATATCATGGTAATGATTGGTCAAGTTATGTTCAAAATTGGTCATGATGTACCCCTTGTAGATATATGGACCACTAAACAAAGTGGGTCACATGGGGTCAAAAACTAGGTCAGTAGGTCAAATCTTAGAAAAATCTTGTCCGGAACCATATCATGGTAATTATTGGTCAAGTTATGTTTAAAATTGGCCATGATGTAAACCTTGGTAAATATGGACCACTTAAAAAAGTGGGTCACATGGGGTCAAAAAGTAGGTCAGATCTTAGAAAAATCTTTGGAACATACTAGAGGCATTATACATGGTCAAATATTCATAGAACTTCATCAAAATGTTTTCCTTACTGAAATCTTGGACTTATTTAAAACTGGGTCACATATGATCGAAAATTAAGTCAAAAGGCCAAATCTTAGATTTTTTTTGTCCAGAATGGAAATGATTGGTCGGATTATGTTCAAACTTGGTCATGATGTACCCCTTGATGAAATATGGACCGTTTGAGAAAGTGGGTCACATGGGGTCAAAAATTAGGTCACTAGGTCAAATTTAAGAAAAATCTTTGAAACACATTAGAGGCAATATGTATGGTCTTATATTCATGAAACTTGGTCAGAATGTTTTCCTTGATGAACTCTTGGACATGTTTTAACCCTTTAGCACATAGGCAAGTGGCCAGATTACACCTCCCAGTCAATAGCCAACTTACTGATAATTTTTAAGCAGTCCTTATCTGTAAAGGAATTTTAGGAAATCGAAAAAGAGCAAATTCTAACAGCAGTTTGACCTTAACCCTTTACCTCATGTAAACCAAGCCATATTAGGCCAGCCAGTGCATGGCGTATCAGTACATTGATTACCAGAAGCCAATAGATAAGGTGTCCCTATCAGTACCCCTACTGCATATGGATTTATTGGAAATGATTGGAAAATTGACCCTCATGCATTTCAAACAAACTTTTCTAGTGTTTCTTTTCATTTGATCTTTTAGTGGTCAATGTAAAGTTTGTAGAGAATTAAATTTCCAATCTATTGATACAACTTATTTTCTCATGTCTAAATTATTTGTTCATTATATTTACCATCAAACATAAATGCTTGTGAAAAGTTGAGAAATTATCATTCATTTCATTTTATAAGCCACTAAAATTGCCCCCTGTGCACTTTTAATTTATTTTTCTAGTATTTCATAAGGTTTTATCTTTTATTTATAAATACAAAGTTTGTAGAGAATAAAAAAAATAATTCAGTGGTATATACTTTTACTTTTTAGTCCCATTATTTCCGCATAAAACATATATTTAAAACAGAATAAAAAAAACATGTCAACTTAATTTAAAATTTATTCAATGTTATAAACTTATTTATACACAGTAATAAACAAAACTTAACAAACATGATTTTAAAGATGAGTATTTTAAAAAGAAAATTGAATTAATTCAATTTTTAAACTTTTAATACACTTATGTACACAGCAAACAAGGAAAAATATACTTATGACAAAATATATACATGTTGAATTGTTCATTGAATATTGAAATATATAGTAAATACTATTTCAATTCAACAGTTCATGGCCTGGCAGGAGCCCTCTGTGCACGCACTGCCTCATGATAGGGCATGTGGCATTCCTTACACAAATGCACTAAACAAACAGCACAGCCATACACAACTAGAGGAGTGTTAGTTGTCTTCAAAAAACGACTGTGATGTTTGCATGTTGTCTTTCCTCCAGGCAAACGGACATTAACATGTAATCCCTGATTCCCATCAGCCACACGAGGGGTTTGCAACTGCTCTACAACAGCACGATGCTTCTTCGAATATCCTCCGATTAAGTCCATGAGAAGCTCTTCTCTGAAGTTGAGGTTCGTAAACCTGGTTGCGGCTTGCTGATACAATATTCCAGCGTTCACAATGCAACAATTTAAAATAAACCAAAATATGTAGCGCCACCACTTTTTACCACAGCGTCCAATGTTATATTTCGCCCGGAATTGGTCATGTAGGTCCACTCCACCCATAAATTTATTATAAGCATAAACAGTGTGTGGCTGTTGAAGTTCTAGGTGGTTGCCTAAAACGCGTCTCCTGGCATCTCATATGTCTGCAGGCTGGCTCAACGTGGATAGGTGATATACGAGACGTTTGTCTTTCCATACGGTTGCCACCACAGCATCCTTCTGAAGCACCTTGAACTCCCCCCGCTGCCGAACATCCCTTGGCTTCTTCAGATCTTTCGGAAAACCAATACGATTCACTCTAACTGTCCCACAACCGTATAATCCGTTTCCTAACAAGCTTTCCAAGAGTGGTAATCCCGTAAAGAAATTGTCAAAATGTATATGGCGTTTAGAATTCTGCACTCCCTGAGTTAAGTTCATTACCACATCATGACCGAGGCCATGATGAGTCCTGTCCTGGCGGCCAAGGTACACATCAAAGTTCCATAAGTATGCACTTCGGCTGTCACACAGCATCCACACTTTTACTCCACGTTTAATGGGTTTGTTAGGCATGTATTGCCGAAAAGACAGTCTGCCAGAGTACTTTATCATTGCCTCATCCACAGCAACTTCTTTAGATAATGTATATGCACGTTTGAAACAGTCCATAACAGCTGTCATAACTTCACGGACCTTGAACAGGCGGTCATATCCAGGGTCACCGCGCCTTGGTTCAGAGGCCCTGTCAGAAACATGAAAGTACTGGGCTAGTTTCTGGAAACGGTTGCATGTCATTGTTCCTATGATGCCTGGGTTGCCAATAAAGGGATTCGATGACCAGTACATAGATATCAATGGCAGCTGCTGGATGCCCATCAGGACGTTAATGGCTAGAAATGCTCTCATCTCAGCCTCCGAAGTCTCATGCCAGAAGGAGTCAAAACCATCCCTGGCCTGGACCCACTGGGCGAAGGCGTTGGTGTGCTGGACAATCAGGGTGATGAGCTGGAATGGGAATACAAGCCAGAAATAGTAAAGAGGTGTTGCGTGGTCCACATCAAAGTCATCGGGGAAGTTTGGCCCTGGTGTCTCTGTGAAGTCATCAATCTGCAAAGATATAAAAAAATGTTTGAAAATGGAACAAAGAACAAAAAAAGTGTAAAATAGGAAGTAATTTATGACTTTTCCTATGCTATGTTAAAATTTAAAGTAAATAAAAATACTACTACTCCTACTCCTACTCCTACTACACCTAATACCACTCACTACTTCAACTACCACTACTACTATATCTTCTATAACAACAACTACTACTACTAATATTACAACAACTACTACTACTACTAACAGTTACTATAAGTTACTTCATTATTATTATTATTATTTCTTTTATTATTCTTATTTCTTTTATTATTATTATTTCTTCTTATTGTTATTATTATTATTTTTATTATTATTATTATAAACTGAAGAAAGCAATATGAACTTTGCAATTCATAACTGTTGTGAATTATTCTGGGATCTATTTTTATGATTTAAATTGCATATCACAAACCAAAATGAATGCTTTCAGCAAGCTAGCGGCAAGCTTGCAGCAAGCTTGCGACAAGCTTCTACATGCAGTTTAAGATATCTGCAAGTTTTTCACAAGCTTGCGCAAGCATGCAAGTATTTTTAAAGTCAAATTCTGCAAGCTTGTGATGGATTTGCAAGCTTGCACAAGCTTGCACAAGCTTTGTTAGTCTCAAGCATGCGCAAGCTTTTTTTAGTCTTGGACTTGGAAAATTTCACTTACATATGGTCGGGACATAATTAAAACAGTGAAAATATTCTAAGTCCACAATATATGAAAAAGTTAATAAAAATAATTTCTTGATGATCTCTGTTTCCATCCATGCCATATTGGGATTCAAATTAAATCGTATAAAACAGAGAAACTAACTGTTTGAATATTTTAATTCTTTTAAAACATTTCTTTTAATTATGGGCATTGCAAATAAAACAATATCTACATACACATATACACACAATGCATAATGATAATTCAGATTAGAACTCTAGTTAACTGAAAAATGTCAACAAATGCATTTGTTGAAAGAAATACATAATATACCTGGTATATTCATACTGTCATTCACCTCCTGCTAATCATGCAGATCCATGCATTTGACCCTCAGTCTTAATTACTACTAAATTAGTTTAATCACTCTCTACAAGATTTGGCCTTAGTGAAACACATACTTTCTCAACTCTTTCATCGGTAAAGGTTATAAATACACCAAGACCTATAATCATATCTAAAGATACTGCTGTATAGTCATTAGTTAAAATGCCAGTTAAAATTTGATCAAGTTTTGCTTGCACTAAATCTGTACTGTCTTTTGTAAAAACACATACACCATCACACTTGATTTTCTTCAGCACTGCTAGATAGACAGGACAGCAAATATAATTTGTAACAGATGAACAATAACACAGTGGATAGACCTTTACATAGAACATAATCTGTCCACTAAATCTTTCACCATTTACAATATAAATTGCTGTACATGAATTCCTGGAAAATGTATTGTATTTTTCACTGTGGTACACAGTTCCATTTATCATAACTCTATAAAACATATAGCAGTCGCCCATTGCAAAATTTGTAGACTGACAAATGACTTCTGCAAACGTGATATCAAGTTTCTTGAGATGTTTAGCACCAATAACATATGCACTGTTACCAATTTTCTCTCAAAGCTTATAATGATAATTCAATGAATTTAACTTTTCATAGAAATGTCCAACAGGAGTTTCAGGTTTAATTTTTGATGCAAAGGCTGGCAACTTGAGCATGGTTGACACTGTATTAGCAATTTGAATTACAGGATTTTGAGTGCCATGAAATAATTTGATAAGATTACCATTCATGCTTTCAAATGAAAATCATGAATAAACCCAAAGAGGTCCTAGCTGTTCCACTGTATCATGCAAATGAAGAAGTTGGTGTAGGTTTGCAGACATATGTTGATCACCATAAAGAGCAGAAAACATGCAACTATATTTAATTAAAAGTTCCTCACAATGTTTTAAATCTGAATTTGAAATAGACTCTAAGTTGAGGATGTAGATAGCTTCGACTAGAAGCAGGTAGTGCTGAAAAATGTTCTTCTTTAATAATCCAAACAGCACTGGAACTGAGTAATGGAAAAGCCATGCTCTACACTCTGAAGCCTTCCAGTACTTTTGACTGTTCCTTAATGTCTCTTGGGTGGCGTTTAATGTAATACGGAGGTTTTATTGAAGACAGTCTTTTATCTGCTTAACACTAACAAGGTGTGATACAGAGAACGGATGGCTGGAAAATTTTGAATCAAACCACAAGTGAAGTAACCGCCTTACAAGTCCAAGAAGAACAGAATGCATGTAATCAATTGCTGTTCCGTTTATAATATCGATACAACAATTAGTCCACCATGAAGGTCCTTTTACTACAAAGATAGGCTTCGAAGATGCAAATGCTTCTTCGCGATGTTGAACAAACTCATTATGGTTTCTTTTTGGCTCATCGATTAAATCATCAAATGGAAACACCTAATGTATGTCCTTTACCAGTTTTCACCACTTCTCCTTCTTGTTTACATTGAGGGCATCCATATTTTCCGTTAAATTGAGTCATATTCATTACCATACATTTTGCAGGTAAATCACATGTTCCACATAACAGCACACCCTTTACTTTAGTTATTGAGGAGCAATGCTTGCAGTTTATTTCATATCCAATATCCCTAAACCTGTTCAGGCTGTCATGAAATGGTTTCAGGAAGCATGACATTGATGGTTTTGATTTCCCAAACCACAGGCCAGCGGACAATATATTTTCTTGTTTAAACCTTTCCTGGGCCGGTAGTTCATTTATTGATAGAAATAGAGGCCATATACTAATTTTTGATGATTTAAAAAGTGGCACACCATCTGTGTACCACATCAAAGAAATGTTATTGTAAGAATCCAAAAAGCCACCAGGTTTCAGTATAAGTTTTGTATAATTTCCCATCATAAATGTCTTCAATATTGTTTGCTTCTTTCTTTTTTCTTGTAAATCTGTGCTTCAGTTTGAGATGAAAGTCTGTTCTTTGAAACAACTGCTGTATTTGAAACAGTAATGGAATTTCAACAAAGTAGGAAACATTACTCTTTATACTTTGATCACTTTTACAGACTGTGTATTCATTCTTTGAATCGTCCATTAAAAATTCACATTTACAGCAAAACTTATGGAACACCAGAGGAGATTTCAGAGCACTGAAATAAGACCTAAATCTGTATAATGATAAGTGCAGAAAATTGGTGCTGACACAATGCAATGAGATAAGAGTTAGTAAATCAGATAAACACTCTCCAGTCAGATTGTGTCTCATTGTAAAAGTTTAAATAATATTAAAATAGCGCTTTCAGCAATTGAAATAGGAGCACCTTTATACAATGGATCAGAGCTGCTGTCTTTTGGACTGTTCTCACTCCTTTCATTTTTCTCAAAACTTTCACCTGCATCAGCATTTACTGCAAAATCTTCTACATCAACCCACACAGAATTTTCATTCAATTGATACCAATCACCATTCCCTTCAGCTTCATCTTCATGATCATGTTCATTTTCTACAGATGTCCTGAAAAAAAGAACAAATGTACTGTAGACAGACGAACAGAAAGGCAAACCGAAACGGAGGTTGCAACCTCAAATGGACACAATTTTTTTAAACATGAACATGTTGATGGGCATTAATGTAAAGGTATATGCCGGGGCATAAAAACGAAATTCAATTTACTTTAACAAATGTTGGTACCTGCAGTAGGTGGTGCATCATATTAGACAAAGCTAAAGTGAAGATTTTCAACCAAGGTGACAACCACAGGTGCTCCTCACATTGCCTGGATACAGTAATATATATATATACAGGGGTGTAGAAATGTTTTGAAGTAGCAGGGTGTTTTCCTGAAGTAGCCGGGGGGGTTGGGGGCCGGCTCCCCCATAAGGAGTCTAGGGGGCAACGCCCCCTGTGGGGGGTTGTGGGAAAATGATTTCAGCCATTTTTGAACTCAAAAATCTAGTCTCCTGGTGTTTGATTTTGTTTATTTTTACTTCATATTATTACATAAAAAACTGATAAGTTTTGTTATCAATAGAAAACAAATGCTTCTGGATATCTTAGTCCCAGCTATCACCATCAGAATCATTTTCAGATTCAGAGTATTCAATGTCACACATTTTGTCATAGGCTAGCAACTCCCTCCTTACAATCTCAGAAATTTCTTCCCTACTTATACCACTTACAGAAACTGAATCTACTTGAGCCTCAGAACAGTGAACTGCACCTTCTTTGGTGTTTGAAACTGAAGCCTTAGCTAAAGCTCCTGGTAACTTCTTCCGTTTTTTTGCAGACAACCATAATTTAACAGCAGATCCACAGATATTATCAAATTCTTTGCCCAAAACATCTGGCCCATTAATGCTCACACTCATTAATGCCTGCAACATGTCATTTTTCAAACTTGACCTCAACCTAGTTTTTATTCGCTTGACTGCACTTGCACCCCGCTCTGGCCAAGCATTTGAGACAGGAAGAGAAAGTATTATTTCAGCCAAGTCGCTCAAAATTGGATAAAAGTAGCTCAAGCTCACCAACCTTTTCAGGCAATCTGACTGAGTTATGGTTTCAATTTCAGACTTCCATTTCAGTAAGTCATATTTTAACTTGCCTCACTCAGCATTCAGCTCATCACTGTCAAAATTGAAGTACTCTGCAATTAACTGCATATCCTTGGAACCATGACTTTTAAAATTAGGGTCAATTTTACTGGGAATCTTATCAGCATCAAAAATTACCAGCGCTGACAAAATAGGCACAGTTTGAGCAAACCTGGCCTCAATATTCTTCTTTAAGGCATCTGTGTATTTCTTACACAGAGATTTCATGCTCTCAATTTCATGTTGAGATGGGTTCAACTCCAAAATATTTAAGGATCCATTTTCTGAAATATCTTGACACAACTTTTTTACTGGGGACATACTATTTGCTATTTGACTAAGCTTCTCATTTGTGTATTGGATTGTAGGAAATACTTGACTGAGAGCTACGGTTCCCAATTGAAAAGTTTTACTAAGCTGGTCAAGGTGGGGCAGAACTTCTGCTAGGATATAGACAGCACTCACAAGCTTAAAACTTCTTAATTTGGTTAACAAACCAAGTGATGCAGAATCACTGCTCTGAAGTTCATTAAGAGCTTGCAGAACTGCAGGGTATTCCTTCAGTATAGCTTGTACTGAACTGTTAAAAGACAGCCATCTAGTTTGACATGTTTTTTTCAAACGACGAGATGCTTTTACTCTACTTTTATCTGTTGTAAATTGTAATGATTTAATATTGGTTTGAGCCTTGAAGTATACAGCTAGCTTTTTTGGTGAATTTTCAAACAGTTTCCACAATTGTACCAGAAACAGCTGTACTTGTTTAAAGTAGGCTGCTTCCTCCAATGTGTCAGTACAAGCTAAAGCTAGCCTATGACAAATGCAGTGAATACTTATCATATCAGAATTAACTTCAGCCCCAAGTTTGGCTGCAACCCCATTTTTTCGGCCAGTCATAACGGATGCTCCATCTGAAACAAAGAATGCCAATCTACTTGTTTCCAGCTCAAAGTCTGTTAAAGTTTTGATAATTATTTGTGTGATAGCTTGGGCATTAGCAGAATCAAACTCTTCCAGTAAATTATCAATGGAAAGAAATACAGTTTTAACATCTTTGTCAACTCTGTCATAAAACTGGACAAATGTTACCATCTGCTCAAACACAGAAATATCGGTCACCTCATCAACAAGTATACCAAAGTGTAAGGCTTTCTTTTATTTCTCTAAAAGAACATTTTCAACAGCTTCACCCAATACTAGGAACATTTCTCTGAGCGAAGGCCTCGATCTATGGTCAAAATATTTCATTTCGTCTACCCCTAATTGTTCAATAAGTCAACAAAGAGTTCGCTTTTATGTTTGGTATTTCTTCTTTAACAACCCAGTAAAGAGCTTTAAAGACTTTTGATAAGACAGTATCTTCAACTTCTTCCCGCTGATCTATTTCCTTCTGAAAACATGAGACCCGCTGTAAAAGTTCTGTAGTTACAGCATTTTTATGTTGTTGCGTTTGAACATGGTCTGTCAACGCCTCAACACGATATCTTGTGCTGGCTACCTTGTTGAAGGCCTTAGATTTGTTCTGTGGGTTAAAACAATCATGTTTTCTACACAACAAACAATATAGCCCATCTCCCTCAACATAAATAGCCCACCAAACACCGGTTTTGTTACAGTAAGACACCTTCTTATCAAGCCAACAATGTTGGCATTTAAACTTCAAAGAATTGTTACGGCTCTCTTCATTCTTTGAAAAAGTACAACAACCTGAAGTCAAACACTTGTCATGGTGGTGAGCCACTTTCTTTTCAAATAAATTATCAACCAAAGCTATAATTTCATCTGGTATAGGGGCATCTTGAATATTCGGTGACTTTGCTGCTTTTGGCTGATCAGATGTGGCTCCATCTTCTTGAGGACTCTGCAAGGTTGACTTCAACTCGCTTTGCCCGTGGCTATCGAAACCTAAAGTGTACGAAATTAAACACATACTACATTTTTATGCCCCCTTTTGAAAAAAGTGGGGTATATTGTTTTGCACATGTCGGTCGGTCGGTCTGTCGGTCGGTCGGTAGGAATACCAAATGGTTTCCGATCAATAACTTGAGAACGCTTTGACCGAGGGACCTCATACTTGGTATGTGTATTGGTCATCACCAGCAGATGAACCCTATTGATTTTGAGGTCAGTGGGTCAAAGGTCAAGGTCAGTGTGACCTTTACATGAAAAACGGTTTCCGATCAATAACTTGAGAACGCTTTGACCCAGGAACCTCATACTTGGTATGTGTATTGGTCATCACCAGCAGATGAACCCTATTGATTTTGAGGTCAGTGGGTCAAAGGTCAAGGTCAGTGTGACCTTTACATGAAAAACGGTTTCCGATCAATAACTTGAGAACGCTTTGACCCAGGAACCTCATACTTGGTAGGTGTATTGGTCATGACCAGCAGATGAACCCTATTGATTTTGAGGTCAGTGGGTCAAAGGTCAAGGTCAGTGTGACCTTAACATGAAAAACGGTTTCCGATCAATAACTTGAGAACGCTTTGACCCAGGGACCTCATACTAGGTAGGCTTATTGGTCATGACCAGCAGATGAACCCTATTGATTTTGAGGTCAGTGGGTCAAAGGTCAAGGTCAGTGTGACTGTAAGCTGAAAAAAGGTTTTCTGATTGTCCATATTTTATTTTCTTATATAGTAGACAGTAGAAATTTATATGTCACTAAATGCATGAGTTGAAGTATCAGTTTTCAGTGAACATCTAGTTTAATTATGCCCCCCTTCGAAGCAGAGGGGTTATATAATTGCTTTGCACATGTCGGTCGGTCTGTTGGAAGACCAAAGCTTGTCCGAGTGATAACTCAACAATTCCCGGACCTATGGTCATCAAACTTGACATGAAGATTAGGTATGACCAGTAGATGACCTGCCTCATATGCATCCAATGACAAATCAGCTGTCATTTCAGTCCATGCATATTTCATTCAATTGTCCAAATATTTCTGGCAACTTGGCGCTCAGGGGGCATAATGTTTGACAAACATCTCTTGTTTGACTGATTATTCTAATTTAGAAATAGGTTGTTTGTAAATTTGATCACTACCATCAACAGGATTATGATGTAAAAGAAACTAATTTGTTCATTTTCCAAAAATACCAGGTAGTAACTTTAAAACTAATACTACAAAAGTACACTGCTAGAGAACTTACCAGTAGCTATACCAGAACACGATGACCTTTGAGTTTTTTCTGGGGATGAAGACTGACTTGTGTGATCAGAACCTGAAATATATTGTTTTTTATGAACCATTTGTGTGTGTGTGTGTTTTGTCACTATTTTAAACAAAATTTTAACTAAAAGTTTATACAGAAAATGTAAGTTTATTTCGCATAACTTAGTGTGATGAAACTTTAATTCATTATTGCAACTGTTTTCATGTATACATACTTTTAGTCTTCTTAGCTTCGATGCTGACAACATCAGTGGTCTGACCTGGTTCAGGTTCTTCTGAAAAAAAAACCTGAAAATTTTAACAATTTGTGGCGACTATTTTTCCATACTTAAGTCCTTAAATATACATGTAGCTGTGTTTCGCGCAACCGAAATTTGAGATTTGTGTTACTACCAAGCAATTTCGAGATCGTTGATCAAAATACATTTTTAGGCCTAATATCAATATTATTTTAAGCACAGAGAAAAAAATCAGCCTTGAAAATGTACCCCTGGTGTTCTTGCATGCACAAAACATAGTTACTTTCGTTTTCATAAAATTTAAATTTAATGTATAATGTTAATGTATAAACCCGTTCTGGTTCATGTGTACACGTTTTAACAGTTTTCGGAAGGCTCGTTACAACTTTGCAAGTACCCGGATGTACGAGTAAAAATTCGCCATCTTGCTTGATATGCAAATGTACTCTATGCTCTGATTAATATTTGACAATGACATCACAACAAAAATCAAGTTTTCACTTATATAGGGCACTGGACTAGAATTTATTTGAAAAGACAACTGGTCAAAATTATTGGTTTCATACTTACTCCGTTTTTTCTGGAAAAAACGAAACAGATTTTCTTGCTTCGGCTTCGCGTTCCCCTCCATTGCCTCGCATTCGAACAATTGTTACCAGAGGGATAACGCATATGACCTCACATTTCACGCCAAAATGCGTTACGTAATTTCGGAAATTCCGGAAATCTAAATTCATCACTTTCTAGAGGGGATAAGACTAATGACGTCACAAAGCGAGGTATTGCTGCATTGTAATTCAGAGTGCTGGGAAACCAATTTTGGAAGGACGTAAACAAACGAACTTTACAAAACTAATACACAAATGATATTTTCGTTGCTGTTAAAAAGTAGCCGGGTGAGGATGCAAAAGTTACCGTGTGATTTTACCGGCTCCCGGCCCATTTCTACACCCCTGTATATATATATATATATTTTTTTTTTTTTTTTTTTTTATATTCCTTTTTTTTGGTCAAGATAGTGAATATATGTCATTCTAAAAAATAGTCAACAATTTTTCATGAAAAAAAGTTATTATTTATATAAATAAATATTTATTTATAAATAGTGTCAAAATAATAAAAATATTAAAAAAAATAAATAAAATAAATATTACTGTATCCAGGCAATGTGACAAGCACCTGTGGTGACAACCAAACTAAGGCATGTTGGATGATGTCACAAAATCATTTTCTGATGAAACGTTTTGGTTTTGTTGTTATATTTGGCACCCAATCGATTTAAACTAAAAAAAGGTGCTATAAATAAGGCGATTATCGCATATGTCCGACTACTAGACCTGTCAGACTACTGGATCCTTGCTGGTGAGGAATAAAATATAACCAGATCATTTAAGGAAAACACAAGTTCTTACGTTTCTGACACAGTGTGTTAGGATTTCGAAATCGTCGCTATCATTAGCACCAGATCGGCCATTTAGTGATGATTGAGGTCGATTCTCAACAGTTTGTTGTTGTTGCTCTGTTCCAGAAATTTCTGTTTCCACGTTTTCCGAGGATAGTGTCAATTTCCTTTTTTCATGCGCCATTGTGTTGTTCTTGGTGCACTTTTGAAAGGTTCGTCATCTTGCAGATACTTTTTGTAAGTTGTTTTTGCTTTAGTTGCTTCCATAGTCTTCTTTTACGTAGATCTTAATATTGTTGTTGTTGTTTTTTACCAGAAAATGGATTCGATTTTCTAAAAATGGAATAGTCTACTATAGTGCAGGGTCGTATGATCATTATTGTTCCAGGCATATTTATTAAACTGTCATAAGTTATTTGAAGTTGAGCCACATGTTCTCGTCAAATAAAGTCACAATATATATCGACCATTAATCCACGAAATGTGTGCAGGAATTTCTTATTTAAATTCGTATTTAAAGCAGTAAATAATGTTGTTTCCTCCTAAAAGACACAGTTGGACTATTCCGTAATGTACATTTTCAGAAAATTCGGAAGTACTCGGAAACATCACTGTTTCCGAAGAAATTATATTTTATTAACCCTAGAACATCAATGAAAGCGTATTTTATAAATGACTTAACTTACATAAGTTATAATTACGCGTGTAATAATACATATTAATCATAATCATTTTAATAATTCGAAGAACATAAAAAGAAGTCCGGAAATTATCGAGTTATTTCAAAGGTCGGAAATTACTGATGACCAGCATCCAGGCTACCTCAGCATCCACATCAACGATTGGCTAGTTATTCAAAAACAATAAAGGCGGTCATTGTTCCACACGAAGCCTTCGTCGAAGGGAAATTTTAACAACAACAACAATTTTAGTTTAGTTATTTCAACATGAATACTGTTGGTTTGATTGGGATGATAACACGACAACTGTTAATAGCATCAACATAATTAAAGAGCCACGAAAGCCATGGATGGAGTATTCAATAGGAGAAAGGGTTCTCGCAAAGTTGCCTCAGTTCGGCTTATGGAATGGCGTCATTGTTGAAATAAGTGGTGAGTCGAAAAAAGCTTTAAAAATAAATGTTAATTTATGTTCGGGTTGTAAACCATCATGATATTTCTTTATATGAATATTTAATCGTAATGTACGCACGATCTTTTCTACGGTCGTCTTTTTTTTCAAAAATCGGAAAAACAGTATTTACATTACCGGGAACAATGCCATTACGAGGGGTTTCCAATGCAAATTCCACGTGAACTTGAGAGGCATTGAACGGAACCGACTTCTATTAATGACCAACTGATAAATGAAATGAAAATGAGTAATTTCAAAATTTCCATAAATCTTAATTGTTTACATAATTAATTACTTTTGTATTTCAGAATCAAAGAAAGACTTGGTAAAGAAAATGGCTGCCAGACAATTAAAAGCACCTGCCCTTGCTGATGATATTCCGAAAATTGATAAAAATACTGGTAAGATATGAGACCAATTTAAAAGTAACCTGTTTTAAAAACAGTTTATTGAACAAAAGTGTAATACTTATGCACCAGTCAATTGTAAACCCCCCCCCCCCCAGTCTGGAGGTATACTGGGAATAGCCGGGGAAATGGGCCATGTTTTTACCTTTCAGGTTGCCCGGCAGTGCCGATGAATGCGGTGGTTTTGTCTTAGCGCAAAATATAGAGGGGAATGGGCCTTACCTAGGGTCCCTGGGTGCGGGGGCATTTGGCGGGGATTTTACCATCTGTTTGTCCCTGCAGGACGGGGATTTTACCCGGGGTTGGCTGGACCGAAAGTCAAAGTCCCCGCTGTTCTCCGGACCTGGGGGGGGGGGGGGTTTACAATTGACTGGTGCATTATCAGGGGTGGATCGATCCTAGCCACAATAATGCACGTTTAGGAAACATTAAGATATTCATTTTGTTCCCTAAACGCCACAAGTCGACTGAGCCGTACCAATGTAAAATATATTCAACTTTTACTCCACAATACTTAACACTTCACTGTTACACTTATTTATTTAAGCCAATAACTTTTACTTATCAGTGTTTTATGAAACACAAATAATAAGTTTAATTTTGATCGACTTTTGTCGTTTTGTATCGTTGACAGGATCTGAACCACAGAAAAGAAACAAAGGCAAAGTGACTGCAGACACTGTCTCAAAGGACGATGCTTCTGATGGTGACTCCGTTAGTGAAAATGATGATAAGGAGGATGAAGGTAAAGATGATGATAGTGTTTCGCAATTAACAAATTGTTGATACTGATTTTTTTTTAAATAGACTCTTTTTTGCTGGATTTCTCAAGCTTTATCGGTCTATAGTTAGGCAATGTTCGTCCGTATATCTGTCATCATTTTGGTTGAAACAGGGATGCCAATTTTCCTCTTTTCAGCTGATTTCCTCTTGTTTAAACTGTTGCCTTTTATCTGATCTATTATATGCAAAAATGATTTGAAATAGGGATACTCCTATTTCATACTGGTTTTCTCTTTTTTTATTATAACAAATTTACATTGGCACCCCTGTTGAAAATCTGGCCTTCCCATCTTCAGCCGTTTCTTGTTAGCAGGCAGTCGGCGTCCACACATTATCCGATCTCTAAGTCAAACAGTTTTCATCTGATCTTAAAGAAGCTTGTTGAACAAGTTTGTGGGCATAATGTCTGTTCCACGTTCAATAAGCAGCGAAATCGAGTAATGGCCATTGAATTGTCCATATTATATATTTGACAAAATTATCCATTTCCGCTTTTTAAGTTAAACCTTTTTCATCAGACCTTCAAGAAACTTGTTGAACATGATTTTTGGCATAATGCCACTGCCAAGTTTGATAACTAGCCAAATCTTGCGACACACTTTTGACTTAAATGATCCAATTTTGCGCAAATTAGACTGTCCGCTCACTAAATCTTACAGTTTTCAGCCCATCTTCACGGAACGCGTTGAATATGTTTTTGGGCATAATGTCTCGAGCAAGTTCCATAATTAGCCAAATCATGCCAGGCACTTCTGATTTACGGCCCTTGAATTAATTTAAATTGTGCATATTAGCCTTGTCTCGTCCAACAGTTTTCATCTGATCTTTAACATGATTTTGGCAATTATTGCTGGGCCTAGTTTGATAGCCAAATTTAAGATAAGCTAATATACCCAACAAGTGTGGTTGATGTAGAAGCTAAATAAATGCTTTGGGGTGTAATTTATTGATAAAGACTTAACTGTGACTTTTGATTTTAAATATTATTTTATCTATATTTGTTACATCTAGGTAAAAAACAACAACAAAAAAGGTGGCTGGTAAGGAGCGGACGGGTAAGAAGACGACAGGTCAAGAATTGGAGAAAAAGAAAAAGAAACTAGAAGATGCCATGAAGGTTGATGCCAAAAATAAACAGTTGGAAGCCATCATTTTAGAAAGAAGGCAGAAAGATGTCTCCAAAGAAAACAACCCCATGCTAACTACAGATTTACAGCCTGAGGTCCAATCCATTCAGCCAGACTTTGTCTCCATTCAGCCTGATGTTGAACCTATTCAGACAGTCCAACAATCATCACATTCACAAGTCCCACCAGCACAAGACTCAAGTTATGTAGGCTTCAGAACAGAACACCAGGCTTCACCATATTGGCCTAGAAACCAATATGATAGCAGTCCTTACAGTGCCTTTCACAGGTATTCAATTTTTTAAACAACTATTCACATACATAACAAGTATATTATTTAACTATAGTTATATATTTTAAGGGATGGCAAGTTGCTTTGCAATCCGGCCATAATGTCTTCAGTGGTGTCTTCCCCCTTTTTCCTGTTCCATACTATTAAATATCATCTGTGCGTTTAAGCTGTTATTCTAGTATACTAAACAATTATATAATAGTTTTCAGTAACATCAAATGTTTACTTAAAATAACTAGGATTCTAAGTTCATTTTTACATGTTATACAGTATTTATCTATTGCTTGAATATATATATATATATATATATATATATGTTATTATTATATAATTACAGGTATTCCTATGTTGGGGACCTAATGTCAACTCCACATTCACACACCTCGACCATGCCAACACATGATTTTCATATGTTGGGTTCACAAAAAGACACCCAAGAGCAATGTGCTAGGCTTGAGGTAGAAAATGAGAACCTTAGAAAATGAAGATCTGAAGAAAGAAAATGAGGATCTTAGAATGCAGCTCAAGGAGGGTCAGCATGGACTTTCTGATGGTAATATTTATAATTGTTTTGATAGTTTTTTATTATGCCCCCCTTCGAAGAAGAGGGGTATATTGCTTTGCACAGGCATGTCGGTATGTCGGTCGGTCGGTCCGTCGGTAGACCAAAGCTTGTCCGAGTGATAACTCAACAATTCCTGGACGTATGGTCATCAAACTTCACATGAAGGTTGGGTCTGACCAGTAGATGACCCCTATTGATTTTGGGGGTCATCGGGTCAAAGGTCAAGGTCACAGTGACCTTTAATGGTAAAATAATTTTAAAGCTTGTCCGAGTGATAACTCAACAATGCCTGCACCCATGGCCCTCAAACTTGACATGGAGTTGAGCCTGACCAGTAGATGACCCCTATTGTTTTGGGGGTCATCAGGCCAAAGGTCAAGGTCACAGTGACCTTGAATGGTAAAAGGTTGTCCGAGTGATAACGTGACAATGCCTGCACCCAAGGCCCTCAAACTTGACTTGGAGGTTGGGCCTGACCAGTAGCTGACCCCTATTGTTTTTTGGGCTCAATGGGTCAAAGGTCAAGGTCACAGTGACCTTGAATGGTAAAAGGTTGTTCGAGTGATAACTCAACAATGCCTGCACCCATGGCCCTCAAACTTGACTTGGAGGTTGGGCCTGACCAGTAGATGACCCCAATAGTTTTTGGGGGTCATTGGGCCAAAGGTCAAGGTCACAGTGACCTTGAATGGTAAATGGTTGTCAAATTGATAACTCAACAATGCCTGCACCCATGGCCCTCAAACTTGACTTGGAGAATTGGCCTGACCAGGAGATGACCCCTATGGTTTTTGGGGGTCATCTGGCCAAAGGTCAAGGTCACAGTGACCTTGAATGGTAAAAGGTTGTCAAATTGATAACTCAACAATGCCTGCACCCATGGCCCTCAATCTTGACTTGGAGAATTGGCCTGACCAGGAGATGACCCCTATGGTTTTTGGGGGTCATCTGGCCAAAGGTCAAGGTCACAGTGACCTGGAATGGTAAAAGGTTGTCCGAGTGATAACTCAACAATGCCTGCACCCATGGCCCTCAACCTTGACTTGGAGGTTGGGCCTGACCAGTAGATGACCCCAATTGTTTTTGGGGGTCATTGGGCCAAAGGTCAAGGTCACAGTGACCTTGAATGGTAAAAGGTTGTCAAATTGATAACCCAACAATGCCTGCACCCATGGCCCTCAAACTTGACTTGGAGAATTGGCCTGACCAGGAGATGACCCCTATGGTTTTTGGGGGTCATCTGGCCAAAGGTCAAGGTCACAGTGACCTTGAATGGTAAAAGGTTGTCAAATTGATAACCCAACAATGCCTGCACCCATGGCCCTCAAACTTGACTTGGGGAATTGGCCTGACCAGGAGATGACCCCTATGGTTTTTGGGGGTCATCTGGCCAAAGGTCAAGGTCACAGTGACCTGGAATGGTAAAAGGTTGTCCGAGTGATAACTCGACAATGCCTGCACCCATGGCCCTCAAACTTGACTTTGAGGTTGGGCCTGGCCAGAAGATGGTCCCTATTGATTTAAGGGGTCATTGGGCCAAAGGTCAAGGTCACAGTGACCTGGAATGGTAAAAGGTTATCCAAGTGATAACTTGACAACCTGTCCTTATTATTTTTTGGGGTCATTGGGCCAAAGGTCAAGGTCACAGTGACCTTGAATGATAAAAGGTTGTCCAAGTGATAACTCAACAATGCCTGCACCCATGGCCCTCAAACTTGACATGGAGGTTGGGCCTGACCAGTAGATGACCCCTATTGATTTTAGGGGTCAAAGGTCAAGGTCACAGTGACCTTGAAAGCAAACTCGACAATTCTTGGACCTATGGTCATCAAACTTGACATGAAGGTTGGGCTTGCCCAGTAGATGACCCCTATCGACTTTGGGGGTCATCAGGCCAAGGTCAATGTCACAGTAACCTTTAACGCAAAAAAGTTAACAAATCTTCCCCCACTGATATCTCATCATTAAACTTGACATGGATGTTAAGCCTGACCAGTAGATCACCCTTATTGATTTAAGGATTCATAGAGCCAAAGGTCAAGGTCACAGTGATCTTGAATGGTAAAAGGTTGTCCTAGTGATAACTCAACAATGCCTGAACCCATGGCCTTCAAACTTGACTTGGAGTTGCATCTGACTTGTAGATGACCCCTTATGATTTAAGGGGTTATCGGGTCAAAGGTCAAGGTCACAGTGACCTTGAACGAAAAAAACTTGTCTTGTGATAACTTGACAATGCCTGCACCCATGGCCCTCAAACTGGACATTTAGGTTTCTGGTGACCAGCTGATGACTCTGGATTTTGAGTTCATAGAGTCAAAGGTCATGACGGTCATAACACACTTTATCCTCACACTTTAATGGTCATAATCTTAAAACAGCAACAAATCAGCTGTCATTTCGGTCCATGCATATTTCATTCAATTGTCCCTATAATCCTGACAACATGGTGCTCAGGGGGGGCATAATGTTTGACAAACATCTCTTGTTTCATCTGTGAATGCATTTCCAAGATGGAATTGTTACATTTCTTAAAATGTCATAACTTCATTAAATCAAAGGGTAAAGAAATGCTGGGATCGATCTAAATTTTATTACCCCTATCATAAAAAAGACCCATCTGGATTAAAAAGCAGACAACAGATGTTCTTGTGTATAATACACTAGTGTTGGGAATCGGTTCCAATTTTACTATCGATGATCGGTTCCACTCAAGTAACTGATTATCGATAGTACAATCGTTTCATAAATACTATATAGTACCTGAATTGTTGTTTTATTCATGTATAGTATTAAAATCTAAATCATTATATGCATATATGTTACAGTGCTCCAGCCAGGATTTGAAAAGGGCAGGGTGCTTGGTCCAAAAAGGCACTTTTAATGCGCATTTAATGAGCCTAAATGGGGCACTTGCAAGGTCCAATATTTTGATATTTTGGTACTAGAGCTCTTCTTTCAATACTAATTGTTATGATATCCAAAGATGTAGTTATAAAGTCATACTTCTGTATATTTATTATTTTCATACTAATTTCTGAAACATAACCTGACTATATGTGCAGTAATATCAAAATTGTTAACAAACTGTGATTTAAATAGAAGTAACAAATCATGCTTTATTCGTAGTTTAATCTATGGCATATCAATGCGCAATTCTTTCAGCAACAGTGTTATGAATGGGAGAAGTCACTTCTCCCAGTTTTCAGCCTACTCTCACTAGGCTGAAAACTTTGGGAGAAGTGACTTCTCCCTTCAGTCAATTTAGGGAGAAGTGGGGAGACTTTAAGGAGAAGTGATGCTTTCGTAACACCTGATACAAAAACTATGCCATAACACACACCTCAGTTTATATAGTTTATATTCACATTCAAATTGATTGCTATAACTATATAAAATGTTCATAAAAAAATGTATCATTTTTGGCTCAGCAAAAGTGTATTTGTTAATGTCACATAGTTTATCTCCAAATAGCATCTAAAGATGAAACAAAAACCAAGACAGCTAAGGATTTGAAACAATCAAAATGACTAATAAATTAACTGTCAATATAGTAGGGGGGCGAATCTTATTTTGGTACGTTCGGGATAGGGTACAAATGTCACATTCAGCTATGCTGTTATTTACTTGTCTCTTGCTTAATAATTTTAAATATGCTGACATTAAAGAACCAAATGACATTTAAATCACTGTCCTTGATGAAAACTTACCAATACATAATGGGAGGTTGAGAAATTAACTCGGAAAATTGTTCTGATAAAATGGCGATCTCGCCGATTTTTTTTACATCGTAAACAGGAGAAAAATACTGTAAGTATTAAAACTCTACATAAAGCGTTTACAAATCAATTTTTTATTATGAACATTTCACGAAAACCAATTAAATATTTGGTGATACGTCATGTTATTGATTTTCTTAGCGCCACCTTGCCGATGGCCCGAGATGGCTATGACCGTCTGCTTCAAAAACATCAATGTTTAAAATGTCTGGCATTGTTTGTTCAATACATATATAACAATTACTTTTTAACTTCATCAATGCTTGACACGATTTTTCATAATTATGTCGCCTTTTCTATCTCATTTTAATGAACGTATATCATATTATCAGGTTCTTCTCAATGTACATTCTGATTGGTTAACTTTCAATAGCTCCGCCTACCGGCGATGTTTTGGTAATTGGATGACACGGCCCAATTATCCGATTAGGAGATTACCGTATGCCTAATTGCGATGTTTTGACTAAAGGGACAGTGGCCAAATACTCGCTGATTGACAGATTTTCAATGTGTTAAAATTTCGGCGAGGTCAATGAAAAGGGCACAGCGGGGCGTTTGAAAAGGCAGCAGGGCGCCATCAAAGGGCAGCGGGGCGCCCCGCCACGCTAATTATGCTTAGCTGGAGCACTGTGTTATGTCTATAATTGAAGTTATTACACAGGGGAGTATCACGTGATCGCTACAGTACATTGTCCGTACAATATGGCGAATATTTCGACCGTATAAATACATAAATTCTGCGTTTACGGATGGTAAATATTAAGGTAGTATCTTTAGAATATGCGCAGAGTACCCGCATTGGAACACAATTTACTCGCGTGTGTTTTGTTTTTCGAAGGATTGCTTAGTTTAAGCCTGAAACTCGATACAGATTTTATTTATGTGAGTACATTGTCCGTATCAGTCTGATTACCGTGTGTTTTAGCGCAAAAAGCAGGAATATGAAACAAAAGTTTACAAAATATTGATTAGATATGCAAATGTTTACTTCGTTGTAAGTTTCAAGTTCGTGTTTAAGAAAAGTTCTGGACAATTTTCAAAGCGAGTACATTGTCCGTACAAAATATTTATGAGTACATTGTCCGGACGATTTCATGCTTAAGGCATTTCTCATTAATAATTCTATACTGTTCCCTTCTTTGTAGATTATGCTGCACTACAAGTCTGTCCCTACTTAATACGCTTTCCAGACAAGATCTGAATTTAGTCGGATGAAGATTTCTTGTAAGTAAGCACTTTATCTGTCTATTATGAAATTTCTTCGATGTGTATTTTAATAGAAATATTCCCTATAATAATAAACTCATCCATTTCTTTAAACAATTTTTGATGTGGAAACTGAACGAAGAACACTTATTTATGATATTAAGTGTGCTATGTATTTTATGTATAGTATACTATACATACAGTAAGAAAACAGTACAAAACATAACCTAAATTCGATTTTTACTCTAGAAATCTAGTATTTTTAGTTTATTGATATATAATATGCTCTCTCCAATATGTCAAGTTATTCAAACGATGCTTAATTAAGAATAATCCCACCGTCTATTATTTGCATATTCATTTGTGTTGCTAATTTAATGTATAGTACATGTAAATCCATGCCATCTATTAAAATGATTTGTATTAGTTCGTCTGTTGGTGGGTTGAGAGTCTGGCTGTTCGTTGACTGCGCCTCCTTAAGAACCAATTATATATTCAACCAAACTTTGGTACACATATTGCACTATAAAGTATACACATCCCTTGCCAAAAAAGCTGCGCTAAAGCGTCGCAAAACGATGCTAATAGCGCCGCAAAACGATGCTAAAAGCGCCGCAAAACGATGCGGTATTTGCCAAAAAAGCTGCGCTTTTTGCTTGAAATAGCGAAGCTTTGTGCGGAAAAAGCGCAGCTATTCGCAAAAGCTGTGCTTTTTGCTTGAAATAGCGAAGCTTTTGCGAAGCTTTGTGCGGTATTGGCCAAAAAGCGCAGCTATTCGCAAAAGCTGCGCTTTTTGCTTGAAATAGCGAAGCTTTGTGCAGTATTGTCCAAAAAGCGCAGCTATTCGAAAAAGCGCACGAAAAAGCTGCGCTTTTTCAGGCCAATACTGCACAAAGCTTCGCAAAAGCTTTGCTATTTCAAGCAAAAAGCGCAGTATTTGCAAATAGCTGCGCTTTTTGAGCCATTATAGCAGAAAGCTTCGCAAAAGCTGCGCTTTTCAAGCAAAAAGCGCAGCTTCGCAAAAGCTGCGCTTTTCAAGCAAAAAGCGCAGCTCTTCGCAAAAGCTACGCTTTTTTTGCCAATACTGCAGAAAGCTACGCAAAAGCTGCGCTTTTTGTGGCAAAAAAATGCAGCTCTTCTCAAAAGCTGCTTTTTTTCCCTCCAACCCTATAATACTATAGGGGATAAAAAGCCTCTGACTGGTGTAACAAAAAACTTTTAATAAAATATATATCATATATACATCAATGCCAAGTTTATCACTAGTTCCCACATGATACGAAATAATATCCCATTGATACCTGTGTATAAACTTCCCCAATAAAGAATAAAAACAAAACATTATGACCTTTTATTGCTGTATTAAAATGTGAAATTGTTGAATATCAATTTTTTTTCACTGATACTATAGTCTCTATTAAACCACATGGAAGCATATTCTAAATGTTTGAAATCAATATTTATACTTAATATTGTTTATTTTTGTTTAGATCTAATTATTTACACCATTAGTTGGTGTAGAGGCATACCTTTCAGTATGATACCTAAATTGTAAACTATTTTTTTAAACTGTCAACTACATAGTAAAATGACTTTTTCCATACTCTGTCTTATGTTCCCCTTGTGTTAAATTTAGAGGTTCCTAACAGCTCTGTTTATTACACAGTGTGAACTACCAGATTGTTAATTAATACTTTACATAATGGATCAATCCAATTTTCAATATCTGGTAGGCCATCTGGCAGATGGCAGTTTTATTACCCCTTGTAAAACAACACTGATTCTTATCAGATGTACATTTAATGGAAAAACATTCTGATAGATATTCTGTTAAGCCAAGGGTAAAAACAAGAAATCAATGAGTTTTAAAACCATATCTTATAAATTTTGAAATATAAAGTCCAACATGTTTAAGAAAATAGTCACTGAGGTTATTAAGTAATTGATAAACAACTAAAATAAGTATAAGATAAGAATATTATAAGAACTCACCAGTATTGCATGTCATCTTTTACAAAACATCAAATGATTGGATTGTCATTCCAAATCATAGTCCATGTTCATCTGATCTTATGATAGTTATATCATAAATTTAATATCATTAATTTATCCCTTTAATCATCAATGGTTGTTATTTGTGTAAATTCAATAATACACCGATAAACAGTTTCCGTGTGGCCGTTTTGGTAGAACTCAAGTACCCGGATGTGCGAGTAAAAATTTATCGATCCGCCATTTTGAATACATGGTGAATAATCAGAGCGCAACCGTCAACTGTGTTTGATAAATGTAGCGTGACAAACTGTCAAAACGATTAGAAATGGATGAATTAAGTCACATGACACTGGATAAATTTAGATTGTGGTCAATCCATGCACTGAAGGTGTTTCTATCTTGTAGAAATCGCTCCATAAATGGGGAGTTTGATGAACTGGCAGCAAGGTAATGTATTTTACCAGTAACTAATAGCAATAATGTGTGTAGACTTTTAAGCAAACGTATTTTGAAAAAATATAACTTAGCATGTATCAATCTGAGGTTTTAAATATAACTAATATACTGTATTTATCGACACCGGACTGTGTTACTTCAGTGGGAGTACAGTATACATGTACATGTATCATAATATTGCTACGGACACATTTGATATTGAACTGTAATATAGGTAAACGGACATTTGCCCCCCCCGGACATTTGCCCCCCCGGATGTTTGCCCCCCTTTTGGACCATGGCGGACATTTGCCCCCCCGCCGTTTTCGAGGGGGCGGACATTTGCCCCCCCTCAATGTTCGAGGGGGCGGACATTTGCCCCCCCTCCATTTTCGATGGGGCGGACATTTGCGATAACTTTAATAATCTTACAAACTATCAACACCAAACATGTGTTTGTATTAAAGTGCGATCCAACACTACAATTAAAGCAATCCCGATCGCGCTAATTACCTATGTGTGCATGATATCAAAGAAGTGTTAATTAATGAGAAACAATTAAAGCAATCTCGATCGCGCTATTTACCTCTGTTTGCATGATATCAAAGAAGAGTTAATTAATGAGAAACAATTAAAGCAATCTCGATCGCGCTATTTACCTCTGTTTGCATGATATCAAAGAAGAGATAATTAACGAGAAAAATGTGACGTACTTTTGCTCAAAATACAAACTAAGAACACGGGACTCATATAATGGACGTATTTCCTATCACAAATTACAACTCACAATTCACTTCCACGAAGCAACATGGAATTCATTACGAGTAGTAGAGGCGCACCAAAGCTTTGCTTTGATAGTTTTACGTACACGAAGAAGAAAAGCAGCAAGACCACCATCACCTGGGAGTGCTCACAGAGACGCACCTTGGAATGCAAAGGAGCAGTTATTACTGACAGTCCAGTAAGTTATTTCTTTAAATACTCACTGAATTAAGATAAATCTGTTATAACTCTTTCGAAATTAGAAATCTTGTCAATAGAGTGTGTCGTCCAGCGTGTTAATAAAATAAAAGAAATTCATTACAGGCCACAGAGATTCGTTCCTCACGAGAGCACAACCACGAGAAAGACGACTCCCATGTCGGTGGTTTAAAGGTCCGGAAAGAAATCCAGCTCAGCGTTCAGGCGAACAGAGGGTGGCCAGGTCAGATCATCGCCGACAAGATGTTCTCTCAACCTGTCGAGGTAAGTCGAATTATGTGATATTTTTGAGATTAAAAAATATTTTTTTAGTGAATTTAATTTAATAAAAAAAAAATAATAATATGCTGAACAAAAAAAGTTTAGTCATACATTTTGAACACGAACAGCATTGAGAGTTATCTACCCTTTTGTCATAATAGCTAAAAACCTCAGAAACGACAGAGCGTTCATGTTGTAATCCTAAAATGCGTGCATACCATATCATTACTACGTTTGATATTAATGTTTGGGCAGAGAACAATGTTGTCCAGACATCTATCATTCGAACTAAGTATAAATCGTAGTTAATTAAGTCTATTAATATAAACTATATTCATTGATTCCAGGTTAGAGTTGCTGCCGGAACAACCGAGACAATCAAAAGAGGTATAATAATTACAAAACGATTATTTCTTAATCCATAACAATATCCATGTACTGTTAATGTATACTAAATATGTTATTGTTTTATTGTTTCAGATCTGTCAGATCGCAGACCGGTGGCCTCATCTTCCGACGCACTCAACCAAGGTTCGAGCCAGCCACTTGGAACGTCAACACAGCCACTTTGAACGACGAGGCCAGGACCAACAACGTGTGTGAAGCCTGGAACAATGGGTTCCGGTGTCTCGTCGGCCACGTCAATCCCTCGCTTTGGACTGTCATCTCCTGCTTCGAGAAGGACGCTGCAATGGTGGAAGCAGAGATCCTCCGTGTCCAGAGAGGCCAGCCATCAAAGAAGCCAGCGAGGAAGGGAACAGTACGATACCAGAAGACGTTGAAGACCCTGTGCCAGCAGTTATCCAATGGACAGAAGACGGTTGAAGAGTTTCTGCAGGCCATTGGGGGTCACATCCGACTGCGTTAGGACTGAACATCTGTAATGTACCTGTAATATGATATGATGAATGTGCTAAAATGAATGTGCTATTTTGATCTTGATTAGTGAATTACTTATCATACCATTCAGAGAACAGAAACGTATTTTTTGCTGTATATACTTGTATATATGAGTGCTATAAATGTGCTATATGACTTCTGATTTGAAATAAAAATATTATAAAAGGATTTACATTGTTGTCTTACCTAAGCCTACATCGTCACATGTGTGACCTGAACGGTGTAATCTGTATTTATATGTAATTAGTGACAAACATACAAACTGGTGTAAATCGGTTGGCAGTTTGCACGTAAATTGAACAAATAGTTAAAGAAAAAAATGTTCATTTTTTTTATATATTAATATATTTTTAATATCTTGGTATAAACTTATAAAACCGGGGGGGGGGGCAAATGTCCGCCCCCTCGAAAACGGCGGGGGGGCAAATGTCCGCCCCCTCGAAAACGGCGGGGGGGCAAATGTCCGCGATGGTCCAAAAGGGGGGCAAACATCCGGGGGGGCAAACATCCGGGGGGGCAAATGTCCTAGAATCGTAATATATGTTGCTAGTGAGTGGGGATGCCACCATGCAGTGGCAGTGATGGAATTTACTGCCAGTCTATTAGCATTTACATGTGCCAGTTTATTAATATATCAATTACATTATTTAATAATTAATTCAAAATATTGCAGAGCTTTCTGTGTCTGGGAGGAGAATCTGCCGGTGAATGAAAATGCGGAACTGGCCGAGAAACGACTGCTTCAGGAGTACAAGAAAAAACTGGTCTTAGATGGCGATGTCGTTCCAGATCCTTTCTCAATTTCATCAGGTTGGAAAGGTGAAAAGGCAGCTGTTAACACATGGCCATCGATCTACATAACAGATATAGCAACATACTTGGGTTGTTCGACCACCAAAGATGTAATGAACAGGTTGTTGAATGAGTACAAAGTGGGGAAAGCATATAGGTACTTTGAAAGTGAATGGGTCAAGGAAGTTTATATTCATGATGTGCGCGAATCAAGTGACAAATGTATTTTGAAAACAAAAGTAACACCATCACAGGCAATAAACAATAAATGTTATGATGTTTGGGTAATTGTGACCAAAGACAATGTAAATGGACCTGGGGGAGAGATCATTTCCGCCTACTGCAGTTGCACGGCTGGAATGCTTGGGTCATGCAACCATGTTGCAGGCTTACTTTTCAGGGTGGAACATGCCGTAAAAACAGGTGCCACCAAGAAGTCGTCAACCAGCAAGTTGTCTGAATGGAATGTGCCCAAAGGAAAACCCTCTATGAAGCCAAAGAAAGCTGTGGATGCAATCTGGAGTAAGGGCAGGTATGATAAGAGAGTGACAAGTGAAGAAGAAGAAAAACAAAGAAAGGAAATGAAAAACAAATTCACTCCACTAACCAAGTCGCAACATGAACAATTAAATAATCAAGTAAAAACCAGGACTGACTTGTATGACTTGTTAAGAACTGAAATTAGCAACTCTTGCTTTGTGCTATGCCAGGAGAAGAGAAGGATAAAGGCCCCAAAAGCCGACATACCAGATTCAGTCATTAAAATTGCAGATGAAATGAAATCCAGTAACACAGACAAACATGTAGCAATGGATAAATTTGTAGACAAACTGACATTATCAATTGAACGGCGTGATAATTTAAAAAAAGCAACATTGGAGCAATCCAATTCACAAACCTGGAAAGAACACAGGAAAGGCAGAGTAACTGCTAGCATCTTTCAACGGGTTAGCAGCCGGGTTGAAACTCTGAGGAAAAATGAGGAAGCTGATCCTTCTGCTTTGGTGGAGACAGTATTAGGACAAAAAGAAACTAAACAGACTGTTGCAATGTAGCATGGACTAGCACTTGAACCACAGGCCAAGAAGGTTTATACACAGAAAATGAGAAAAATACACAAAAAATTCAAATCAAGTGAATCAGGATTGTCAGTGTTTATTGATAAGCCATACATTGCTGCAAGCGCAGATTTGGAAGTGGAATGTGAGTGCTGTGGTAAAGGGCTCTGCGAGATCAAATGTCCAGAAAGTATCAAAGACCAGTCACCTTCGGCAGAAAACTTGAAGTATATAAAAATCGAGGAAGGAAAAACTGTGCTTGATGTACGCCACCCCTACTACTACCAAATTCAAGGGCAAATGAAAATACTCAACAGGCAGTACTGTGATCTGTTCATCTACACCTGTCATGGTGATGAACAAGTTCGAATAACATTTGACAATAGTTTTTGGGAAACCTTAGAAGAAAAACTTACATGGTTTTGGACAGTGCATGTTGCACCTCAGCTTTTAGGTGTAAGCACTACTACTGAAAATACTGTGAAACTACAAGAAACAGGAACCGAAGCTTCTGTTGAATCACAAGACCTCGAAAAGGAAAATACCACAAAATCGCGACAAGGAGAAACACCAACAAAATCGACGCAGTCAGAAAAACAGTCCCATGTACGTAGAGCACTTGAACCCGTTGTTCAACAAGAAACAAAAGTTACTCAACCTAAAAAGCGGATGAAGACTAAGCCTAAGATCCCAATTTATCTCTGTGGTACATGTGGCTGTGACTGCCTTGATATTCCTCTGAGTGAGGATGATCAGTCAGTTAACTGTGACAAATGTGGTGTTTGGGTGCATGATGTATGTGCTGGTGTTTCGGATAAAGAGTTGGAAGCTGTTGACAGATGGTACTGCCATAAGTGCAAGTGACATAAATTGTTAGGTTAAAGATTACAGTGGACAGTGAACAGTGTAGAATACAATCCATATATTTCTAGTGTAAATACTTACAGACTAAATGTAATGGCATTGTTAACGAGTTCATTCTCTGTGCCTACTGGTCTGACATAACGACTTGGTATTAGTCATTAGTTGTTTTCCTTGTTCCATGAATGATGTGCAGTTATTTAGAAAAATTATTTATTGGAGAATCTCTAGTGTATATTATTATGCAATATTATCCATACATTTCTAGTGTATTTATAGACTGAATGAAATTTCATTGTTACATTTTAACTTTGAGTTTATTCTCATTGATCCATGAATGATGTGCAATTATTTAGAAAAAGTATTTATTGGAGAATCTCTAGTGTATATTATTATGGAATATTATCCATACATTTCTAGTGTATTTATAGACTTAATGAAATTTCATTGTTAACTTTGAGTTTATTCTCATTGATCCATGAATGATGTGCAATTATTTAGAAAAAGTATTTATTGGAGAATTTCTAGTGTATATTATTATGAAATAGTATCCATACATTTCTAGTGTATTTATAGACTGAATGAAATTTAACTTTGGGTTTATTCTCATTGATCCATGAATGATGTGCTATTATTTAGAAAAAGTATTTATTGGAGAATCTCTAGTGCATGATTGTAGAAGATTATCCACACATTTCTAGTGTACATACTCATAGACTGAATGAAATTTCTTTGTTAAATTATTATTATTGAACTGTTGATAAATGTGAATTTGTATGTTGATCAAGATATTTAATAGTAATTGATTAAAATATTTTATCATACAGTTGTTTTATTTGTTATTAAGTTGCAGGCTACTTTGTGGCAGTCAAAGGATCGAACCAATGACTTGCAAGTGCTTAAAAACATCTTTAGATATATTGAACAGGGATCGAACCAAGAGCTACTCAAATAAGCTATCATAGTTGTAAAAAAGAGTACCAAACTGTTTCGGAGACCGGGTTTGAACCTGTGTCGCCAAATTACAGTCCAGCGTCATATACACTGAGCTACGACAGCTTACTCTTATCTGGTGACATAATTAAGCTGTACACTTATCACGTGAAAACACCGACTAGCCAATTACGCATATTGAATGAATTCTACTAGGTAGACATACCAAGTTATCTTTTAAACTATGTAGTACTTATGTTAGTAAGATTCAATGCACTGTACACATTAATACCAAGTTTATGGCAGTTTTCGACAATTTTCTCTTTTTCTTGCAACTTGATCACCTGGTGCACAGTTGCTTTAATGGGGGGGGGGGGGGGTATATTTTACCAGATGCAATACTTTCATTGTGTAATTGTCCTACCCGGGACTGTTTCTTTAAGCCATACACTTGATATAATCAAGGCCATCATAATCACAGGCTAAAAGTTAGTGGTTGTAGACCTGTCAACACATTAAGCATTTTTCAAGATTTATTTTCTTTTTCTGTGAAAGTTCTAAAAGCTGGTTTCTCACAGATTGACAGTTTTTTCATTTTTTTGCTTCGTCTTTAAATGAGTGAAAAAAGACTATTGGATAACGATAAGTTTTTCATATATATATCCACGTTAAAAAATGTGAGTTTTTTCACTTACTCAATACTCACCCTTTATGAAAATAGAAAATTTTAGCATTTTTCCTAGCAACTGAGCTCTGTGAGAGTGTAGCTTTAATAATCATAATAAACATCAACAGCATGTTTAAGAAAAAAACATTTTAGATACATTTTTCATAGTTTGGGAGCAATCATTTTGGTACACAAACCACATGCAGTCAAATCCAATCAGACCTTATAAATTGGCTCTTTTAAATTACTGACAGCTGCACACACAGTTACTATGTCATCGATATGACCAACCAAAGAAATAGGCAGTTCATTGGCCAATATCCGGAATGTCTTCAAGCGTCTAATAACTTGTTCTATCAAGATCCGCAGATTTGCAATTCTTTTTGTTTTTTCAACATGCGCACTTGACATTTGGGAATGTCCTCGTTTTCCTGGTGGAACATACAGTGTTATATTCCTCTCTGCACATTCATTGGAAATGTTGAATCCTTTGTCGGCCATAACCATTTTGTTAAATGGTACCATGTCAAGATAGCCACAATCAAGGGTTAAAGCTTTATCAGAGATTCTTCCCAAGTAGGCTGGGCTGACATAAACAATGGAACTATTCGGTGCACATGAAACTAGTATTTTTAACGTATTATGGTGTTTGTAGTCACTCCATGTTGCACTCTGTAAATACATATCCTTGGGAGTCTCTATAAAAATCTCTGTACAGTCTATAATAGAATGAAGATCATGCAGCTGGCGGTAGCGCAGCGGTTTTGATCCAATCAGAGATTCCTCGTCTGGAATATAAACCATGGATTTCAAGGCCGTACTGGTTGCTCGTAGCCATGAAAAGAATATACGTGAGCATAATGTCTCTGAAATGTCAAACCGCTTGGCCAAGTCCTTATTTAAAAGTCCAAGTCTTAATTTCATCAGCATCATTAGAAATTCACTTTTTGAAGTTAATTTTCATGACGGCCCAAATCGAGAAAGTTTAAATTTCCTGACATTTTTTGACACTGAAACAAGACCAGTCCACCTTCTATTTACAAAAGGGGAGATAAAAGCATGTAGTTTGTTAAAAATTCCTTTTGAAGGCATACCAGTATAAAAACTAGTATCACTATCCGTGGTTATAATGTTCTCACAGTACACTTTGTGTTTCAAGTGGTTGACTGTTTTTTTAAGTGAATCCACTTCTGCTTGCAGTTTAGCAATTTTCTTCTTCTGATCGCTTAAAAGATTACACAGTCCAAGAAAGAGGGCAAGGATCGTGAAAATCCAAGGCACAGTCAACTTGGGTTTCGGCATGGACTCAACTTCTGGGTCGCTGGCATAAATAGGTTCTGCGAAAAAAAATTCCTGCTGAGGGGGGGGTACATTCCACTTTCGCGTAAGCTTTTTTAGTAGGTTTGTGCTTTGTCGCCTCGAAGAGTGTCATTCTTTTCACTCGTTTCTCAGCTCCCTCATACCCCATATGTAGTGTTGGGAGTTGGTTCTGCAGAGTAGGCTCTCCACCGATGAAGTGTCTTGAACATATCCTACTGTCCTTAGGCGGCGACCACAGTTTACTACCCACACTGCGTCCAACAAGCTGCTTCCATTTTTCTCTGCGCTCTGGATTCTTGATTTTGGTTGGAAATGTGAACAATCTGGAAAAAAATGTTTTTCTGTTAAATAAAAAGTCTACACTTTATATATATAATCTTTTGAATATAAACAACTCACTTAACTTAGGTTGGCTCATTAGTATACAGTCTACAATATATATCATCTATGTACAATAATAGACAGTGTGCTTTGAAAGTTTCCATCTTTGTATTTATCAAGTAAGAAAATTAATACATGTATTATTCTTTTCAATATAAAACCAAAAAGAAATAATTGGAAGTTTCTTTCTTTCGACTTCCTCATGACTTGGAAAGGGAAGCCATATTTGTCGGATATTTCACTAATTGTTCATAGATATTCGCAACTTACCTAAATGGTGGTTCACATGAGCACAGTTTCTCCTTATGCAAACAACCACACACATCGCACAACTGCGATTTCCACTTCTTTAGCCAGTAAGAGCCATTGGAACACGACTTCACACAACAAGTCAGTGCCATTTTGCTCGCTTTGTTGATAATTTTACTCGCAATTCAGGGGAGATTACTCTAACCGAACTTCCGATCCTACGCATGCGCAGTGCGAAACTGTCAATCGGTGTATTCCTTTAAAAACATCCAACCCTTCCTGCTGGAATCCCAACAAAATGGCCGCCCCTATTTTAAATTTGGTTCTGAGATTCTGATTGGTTGTTGTACAAATATGGCTTATCATGGGAATGGCTTATGAACAAAGCATTAAGATCTATGATGATAACATGTATAGAAATTTAAGTAATATGAATTCTGTGAATATTCAGTTGAATGCAATTAATAACTGTTTATTTTGTAAGTGTATTATTTTGCATAATATTATAAAATTATGATTTATTGCATTGATTTATTAAAAATATCCTTTTTTATTTTATTTTGAATCATTAATTGATAATTCATTTATTCATCCAGTCATTTAAAAGTAACTAATAAAGTAAATTAATTAATCAATTTATTAATTATTTATTAATTTATTTATTCATTCCTTCATTCAATTATTTATTCAAGTTTTCATTCATTCATTCATTCATTCATTCATTCATTCATTCATTCATTCATTCATTCATTCATTCATTCATTCATTCATTCATTCATTCATTCATTCATTCATTCATTCATTCATTCATTCATTCATTTATTATTCATTCATTCATTCAATCACTAATCAATCAACCAACCAATCAATCAACCCACCAGTTAATCAATCAATACATCAGTAAATCAATCAAACATTCACATTCATTCATCATTCATTCATTTGTGCAATCAATCAATCAATCAATTAATCAATCATTCATTCATTCATCCATGAATTATTTTATTTTTGGATTCAACCCTTTTTTCCATATTTCATTCATTCATCAAGAGATTGAATACTTCATTCAATCACAAATAGAATGTATGAATTTGATGAATGACTGAATATTTTTTTTATGTTATTGTAGATTTACACATGGTTAAACTAAAACAATTAAATTACTGCTGATAAAAGAAATTCTTAACTTGAACATGAATTATTATAATTGAGATGAAATGCAGAATTTTAAAAGAAAAAATTCTTCAGCTAAGAAAAAGCACTTATTATTTATATAGTACACTTAAAACGCCAAAAAAGTGCACCTACAAAGCAAAAGATCCAAAAAAATAAGCTTCGTCTTTTCTTTTAAAGCTTCGTCTTTGGTTGAAAAGCTTCGTCTTTTCCAATAAATATTGGCCATCTTAAATTTCAAAAAGACGAAGCTTTTTATGCAAAAGACGAAGCTTTTATGTTAAAGACGAAGCTTTTGTTTAAGGAAAATATGGCTTAAACAAAAAGACGCAGCTATTTTTCAAAAGACGAAGGTTTAGCGAAGCTTTTTTATTAAAAGCGAACCTTTCATGAAAAAAACGCAGCTTTTGCGAAGCTTTTGAAAAAAACGCAGCTTTGGAAAAAAAGCGCAGCTTTAGCGAAGAAATAGCTTCGCTAAAGCTGCGCTTTTTATGAAGCTTCGTTTTTATTTGGCTCAGGATATTGTTTAAGTTACGTTCAGTTTTCGACTTTGAAACAACATACGAGGGTTATAGTTCGCTCTTGTTTAGTAAAACGATGCATAGGCGTACAATGCTTTGCATTTTATTTCAGAATGCGACGGAAGAAGTCCACACTCTCGCTCTATAGATCCAAACAAAAACGAACTGGAAGAAATACTACTAAAAGAGGCATGCAAAATGATTTGAACCGTGAAACCAAAAAGCGGAAAACTTTCTTTTCCCCAGCCAAATTGTTTTCTCCAGCAAAATGCCATACACAAGTAATTCTTCAAGGAATGACACCAGTTCTATCTCCTATGAAATCACCATTCCGTTCCCCTCTCTACAAGGTTTCGCCACCAAAAAAACATGCCCGAAAAGGCACATCAGCAAGAGCACTTTTTGAAAAAGCTGACAGAAGCAGTTCTTTAGAACATCTGAAAAGATGCTTACCCGATCTTGACTGCATACAATTAAATTTTGACTTTGTTTTTGAAAGTAATGTGGCGTATCTGGTAAATGATGAGGACAGTCAATGTGTGTCAAACAATCAAAAGAGCTCTGTCAAACTAAATGAATTCGAAATCAGTGAATCTGCGTTTGAAAACAGTGATTCGTCACCTCATGATATCAATGCGATTGATAATGCTGAAAATGTATCCAACATTAAACACGTCAAAATCAAAATTCACCAGAAAAACTATCGAGTCCTTCGTCTAAAATTGAGATCGATAACCCTAAAATAGCGTCCAAAAGTAAGTACACTGGTGCAAATTATCTCAGTTGTTGCTGATAAAATTCAAAAGCTGAGGTAATCGAATTGTTAGCCTCGAAAGACAGATTGGACCATGTATTGCTTCAGTTTTTTGAACAGGTACGCGACAAACGCTTCCCCTTCGATAATATGTCTTTTCGGCAGTTTGGACAGAGGTGGTTAAAAAAAGTGGTTTCAATGCAGTACATCGACTTAAATGCGATATTCAGAAGTCACAAAACAGTTTTGGAGTTTAGGATACAAATTGTTCGGCGCTCAATTCACGAACTTTATGGGCGGGTACAAACATCACGGCCAAGTCATTAACAATGAAACAGTAAAGGGTTTTTTTTCCGCCGGCTTCGACGAGCATTAACTTTGCTGTCCCGAATGAGGGTTTTTTTCCGCCGGCTTCGACGAGCATTAACTTTGCTGTCCCGAATGACAAAATCTTACGGCAGTTTGTCTTGTATGACACTTGTAGGGAACGCCCACCAGGACTGTTCGTGGATGTTTTGGAGTGATTTAGTAAAAGTTTGGAAGGAAAATCATGTTGTCTGACATTCGACGGGAAGAAATTAAAACAGGGCCTTACGGAAAACGCAGGTGATGTGGACCTATTAGGCTTTGAACAAGGCACAGCACTAAATGAGAGAAAAATGATTCTACAGTTTGGACTTCAAACAATTGAAAACATGCGCAAATGTCTAGCTGATTCTCATGATTTGTTGATCAACAATAACCCAGAGATACAAGCTAACTTGCGAAACTTTTTATTAGGGTCCTTACAAACAGTAACACGCAGTATCATTGATATCAGAAAATTAAGATCACGCAAAGAGTATGTCTCTGCATTTTTTATTTGCTGAAGTACGGCTTTCCACGGCAAAGGTATGGCGCCTTTCCATTATGGAGGTGCTCGTGTTCGTTTAATCCCGACCTGCTTTTAAATACCTTCCCACAGTGCCGGCACATCAATTATTTTCTAGACTCCTGAAATTAATTTCAAATAGTTTATTACACATTTGCATGTGCATGAATAGATGGTGGCAATAAATTTAAAATCACACCAAAAATACATTTGATTAACAAAAATGATCATGCTTAGGCGAACCCCTCTTGTCACCTTTCACATATTGTGTCGATATCGCACGTGTCGTATTATTTCATACCGGACGTGTGTTTCCAGTCATGTGACCAGTGCTGGAAAAACTCATCTTACATACCCATGTAACTTCTTATTCCATTTATTGTATGGTTAATGAAAAATATATTACGCCATTCCAAAAAAGCGCAAATTAAATAATATATGTTTGCAAGACTTTTGATTAAAATTGATATAAATAATCTGTAAAAAACGCTAGTTTTAGTTATTTAAAAAATACTGCGCTCTATGACGTCGGTAAACAAGTCGCAAGCACATTTTGGTGTACTAGTACAAAAGTTGTAATTGTGCTGTGGTTGGCTTCGGTTTATAATATTCAATGCCCTAATCTTACACAAAAGATTGATTTTCAAATCAATTAAAACAGCTAATATCATTTCTTTCTGATATTAACTTATCTTAAGAAATTAATACCGTCAACGAAATAAGCCTTTTTTATCTTTAAACATGCATACGTATAGGATGACATGTATATAAGAGACATGTACATACCATTTTGGTGAGTGAATAGTGATCAGATCCTGAAATAAAAATAAAAACACATTTAAATCAAAACGAAATTTATTTGTTTTTAAGAAATCATTTCATGATGAAGTAAAAAGAAATGTAAATGTCACTAATAGGTTAATTAAAAATCGTCCGGACAATGTACTCATAAATATTTTTAATATTTAAATCCTAGGTTTGCAAAATTGCATCATCAAATAAAAAATCCGGCTGTAATGCGCATTGGCGTCTTGTTATATTTTAAAAGGTATTGTTGCCATAAGTGTTTCAATTTTACGTTTAAAAGTGATTTCCAGCGTTGTGTTGCATTTGAAAAATTGTTTCAGGTTATAGTCGTGTTGTTCTATTTACAGAATGGGTAAGAAAGGATTACTGAAAAGTTTTCTTAAATGAAATTAAGTATTTTTTAACAATTCTTGAGTAAGATAATGCACTATTGGTGTAAATATAAGTAATGAATTGCGAGGTTGATGTCATTATCGGGGATATGAACGCAATTGGGCTGGTCAAAGTATGCGTGGAGTTATCAGACTCCACACACTTTGACCAGCCCAATTGTGATCAAACCCCGATAATGACATCAACCCCGCAATTCATTCCTTAAATAGATCTCATTGAGGCTAAATGCAGTGCACAGGAACCATAACTCTAGCTGCAGTAATTTTTTAGTTATTGTCCTTTGTTATTTCTATACTTATTCTTTTGTCTGGGGCATGGCTTTCAAATCTTTGAGGTATTGATTTCAAACTTTATATACTGATATATATCTCAGTGAGGAGAAGTGCAATGAACAAGAGAGATATACTTTCAGAGTATGACACATATATACTTACTGTGTGTGACACGTATACTTATTGTGTGTGATGTATATACTTTCTAAGTGTTACACATATTATTTCAGGGTGTGACACATGTATTGACAACATGCTTGATGACCTTGAGGTCCTGGAAGTTGATGTGGAGAGTGTAAAGGGCAGGCTGTATTGTCCATTGGTGTTGTGGCCATGAAAAGACTTTTAAGAGAGGGCGAACGCTTTTATATTCACTCTTGCAGGTATTTTAAAATCATGGATGTCTGTTGTGTTCTAAGTAGGGATGCAAACAAATATTTGAATAATCGATCAAACGTTTGGTATTCGAATGTCTATATCAGTATTCGAATATTTGATGTTTTGTTATTGAATAAACAAAATAATAAATATTTTGCCTTACACACTGTTGCTGTGTGCAAAGTAAATGGTTGTCATGTATTTAAAGCGATTTGCCCATAACACCAGAGGTGTGAATGTGAAGACAATACACTATACAGGCTTCATATGTCACTTAGGGACATATCGTCGGATACTATAAAAAGTCCCCGTCATTTTACAACAACTGGCTATTATACAAGTGACATCAAACATTTTAATTATTTTCGGTAAATTTAAATGCCTTTGCAAATTAAGGATTTAAGGAATCGGCCTTCACACCAATGTATTGCCTTGCCTGCAAATTAAGCTGTGCAACAATTTGCTTAAATCGCCCTGATGCTATAAATGACGTGCTACAATAATGTTGTTACATGTATGTGCTTTATACTGTTTTCCATGTTTTCAATATAATATTCATGCTTTGAAATGAAACTGTATATTATAGCATTTAAAGGTATATTTCCTCTATTTATGTACAATTAGTCAAAATCCATGAATGATGCTAGTTTCCAAGTTGATTTTTCCGTAGTTATATTTAGTAGAGGTCAATCCCCGAACGAGGCTACTCGTCCTACGGAAAGACCCTCCATTGGCACATTACGCAATTGATAAGAGATCAATCAGTTCCACATTGTTTACAAATATGAAGGCAGTGGAATTGAAACTATTTGATTTTGGTTTTTGTTTGTTGTATTGGGTTTTTTTCTTTCTGAAAATGGGGAATTTCATAGGCTCATTTGGGGTAATCAGCGTCCGCCGATCATAATGGCTTCGACAAAGAAGGTAAAAATGCCCCGACTGTTACTTTAGCGAATAATAATAATAGTTTACTACATTACTTCTAAAAGATGTATTTTGATATTTGAATATCAATTTTGCCATTCGTTTGCATTTCTATTTCTAAGCTTTTCATATTATGCTTTCTGTTTCAGCCCGTTTAAAATTCCATAATCGATAAGACCACATAATATTTTAACATAGCTAAGCATAGGTGCAACTGCTGCAAATGTGACGTGATGCAACAAATGACTGCTGTAATGACATTTTTCATTAATCTGGGATATCTTGCTAGCGACTTGTGAAAATGAAATGGTTCAAGATTAAGAGAAATATTGAGGGTGGTGAGTGATTCAAAACTGCTTGCAGTTTAAATGGTCTTGTAATTGTTGACAAATTTCAGTCCAAAATTCATTGGAGCACTAAGCATCAGCATTATTATGCTCCCCAAAGAGAGAGCATATAGTTGCTGCTGATTGTCCGATGTCCATCTGTCCATGATCACATCCCTGTTTGAGAATAACTTCAAAACTATACTGATGGGATTGAAATAAAACTTGTTTATAGATAGATGCCAATGAGAGGAAGTGCAGTGCATGGAAACCATAATTCTATCATGCGTATTAGGATATTGTCCCTCTTAACCAATTTTTATAAGTGATGCTTACCGGTATCCATACTATATCTTGGAAGAAAATAAATAGAATGGTATAAAACTAGGTACATAGATAGATGGCAAGGAGAGAAAGTGCAGTGTTCAAGAACCATAATCCTTTCATGTATATAATTAAGTTAGCTCCCCTTAACTATTTTTTTCATAATTGGTGTTTGTTGGGGACATATCTTGGAAAATACTAAAGGGATTGAATTAAAACTTTAAAGTGACACTCGTATTTAAAATCAATACATACACATGTATAACAAACATAATTTCCAGTGATTAATCTTTAACTACTTTCTAAATAATGCATTAATGGAAAATATTAATTACTGATAACAAGATTGTAACTGTGTATTTAATAGCTGAAAATGCACCAATATTAAATGACTGGTGGGTCCTAAATGATTTAGTGATCAACTATCATCTCATTAGGTTGAAATACCGTGTTGACTACACCTTTCTTTCTAATTAAATATGGTATCCTTTGTAACAACCGTTGATTCAATTTTTATTCATCCTTTTCGGTAAATTTTGCCTGCCTAACTTTACCCTTTGTGCGGTATTTAACAGTTGTTTTAATACTTTTTGTGACTTACTTTAAGACCTTTCTGAGGCTGCTATCAAGTAACTAGATGTTCTGGGTGATACTATACAGTAATTGTTGTTACTTTTTTCTGAACAGACATCTCTAGTGAGTTGTTCAGTTACACTAATACAGTGTCTTTGACGCCACAGAACCAGCAAAATTTATTGACAGATTTACATGTTTTGGAATTCTCGACAGTAATCCTGTTTTGAACTACTCATACTTTTGTGTGGAAGTTTCATCTGATACACTCATAACTGCCTGTTCACTAAGATCTTTTTCTAGCATAGTCATTTTCAGGTACTCGATGTTGTGTGTGGGCAGAAATGCAGAGTGGACTACCACCAGTCACTGGAGCCAACTTTCCTCACAGACGAGAGACTTGTTCAGACACTGACTGCAGTTTCGAGAATAGCACTCAACTGTATACTTACACACTTCAGGTAATTCGAGAATAGCACTCAACTGTATACTTACACACTTCAGGTAATTCGAGAATAGCACTCAACTGTATACTTACACACTTCAGGTAATTCCAGAATAGCACTCAACTGTATACTTACACACTTCAGGTAATTCCAGAATAGCACTCAACTGTATACTTACACACTTCAGGTAATTCCAGAATAGCACTCAACTGTATACTTACACACTTCAGGTAATTCCAGAATAGCACTCAACTGTATACTTACACACTTCAGGTAATTCCAGAATAGCACTCAACTGTATACTTACACACTTCAGGTAATTCCAGAATAGCACTCAACTGTATACTTACACACTTCAGGTAATTCCAGAATAGCACTCAACTGTATACTTTCACACTTCAGGTAATTCCAGAATAGCACTCAACTGTATACTTACACACTTCAGGTAATTCCAGAATAGCACTCAACTGTATACTTACACACTTCAGGTAATTCCAGAATAGCACTCAACTGTATACTTACACACTTCAGGTAATTCCAGAATAGCACTCAACTGTATACTTACACACTTCAGGTAATTCCAGAATAGCACTCAACTGTATACTTTCACACTTCAGGTAATTCCAGAATAGCACTCAACTGTATACTTTCACACTTCAGGTAATTCCAGAATAGCACTCAACTGTATACTTACACACTTCAGGTAATTCCAGAATAGCACTCAACTGTATACTTACACACTTCAGGTAATTCCAGAATAGCACTCAACTGTATACTTTCACACTTCAGGTAATTCCAGAATAGCACTCAACTGTATACTTACACACTTCAGGTAATTCCAGAATAGCACTCAACTGTATACTTACACACTTCAGGTAATTCCAGAATAGCACTCAACTGTATACTTACACACTTCAGGTAATTCCAGAATAGCACTCAACTGTATACTTACACACTTCAGGTAATTCCAGAATAGCACTCAACTGTATACTTACACACTTCAGGTAATTCCAGAATAGCACTCAACTGTATACTTACACACTTCAGGTAATTCCAGAATAGCACTCAACTGTATACTTACACACTTCAGGTAATTCCAGAATAGCACTCAACTGTATACTTACACACTTCAGGTAATTCCAGAATAGCACTCAACTGTATACTTACACACTTCAGGTAATTCCAGAATAGCACTCAACTGTATACTTACACACTTCAGGTAAAACACATTTTAAATGGTGTGCAGGGACTAAACAGGGATAAGGATCAATAATAACACTAAAGCTGTATCATGTTCTTTATTTTATGTAAATCTATAAATTATCTCTGGAGAAACATTAAATTTAGTCTCCATATCTCAGAAAATGTAGCTGTCCGAGGGCCTGTTTTCATCAATGAGTATCACTGTCTTTCAATTGCTGTTGTGGTACAGTTTTTCATAGCAAAAGGAAAAATGTGTAGTATTTTCTTAGTTACGTGTACACTCTTAGAAGTTAGGAAAAGTAATAGTTTTTAATCCAAAAAGAAGAAAGGTAAATTGCATAAAGGTGTAGGCACACAGCGAAATGATTCCGGGTCATTGTATCCCTTCAATTAGTTCCTACAAACAATGTTTCTCCCCTCTTTAGTAGCATTTGATGATGTGCACATTGCATTTTTGTATGTATTTTTAAGTTTACACATGATTTATATCATATTTGAAGACATTAATGTGGTTTTAAATGATATTTTGCAGGACCTTTTTCCTTGGTGGATGGATTCAGAGACGACCAAGAGATGCAGCCATGACTGTGTCACATGGAAGTTAAAGATACTGGACTTAAACAAATGATAATAATCTTGATATGGTTTTCTGGTGTTGAATTAAAAGACAAAGTGTCAATTAATTGTCAATTTACATGATCATTACTCATTAAATTGGCATAGCAATAATTATGATTACTATCTATCTAAATACATGTAGTGATAATAGTTTTTTTGTAAATTACCTCAGTCAAATTCGTTGCTGTTGAAAAAAAATAATTCTAAACCCATCAGGCAGGCAAAACACCAACTGATGTTGTACTGTTAACTGCTGAGGGTTTAATATCCAGTAAGCTAAAAGTCAAAAGGGACATCAGCACAAAATTTCAGATTAAGAGGTAAATTCAAATTAATATTTTTCAGTGTTAGCAGCCTGGGTTGGTGGGACCTTAGTCTGCCGTGCAGTCGTCTTAATGTAGATGAATGCTTTAGCCTGCCGCACAGTCATCCAAATGTGGATCACCATTCAGCCAGCCAAGCAGACGTCCTAATGTGGATCGCTCAGTCAGCCGCGCAGTCATCCTAATGTGGATGACCATTCAGTCAGCCACGCAGTCCTCCTAATGTGGGTGACCGGTCAGTCAGCACGCAGTCGTCCTAATGTGGATGACCGTTCAGTAAGCTGCGCAGTCATCTTAATGTGGATCACCGGTCAGTCAGCCGAGCAGTCATCCTAATGTGGATGACCGTTCAGTCAGCCGCGCAGTCGTCCTAATGTGGATGACCGGTCAGTCAGCTGCCCAGTCGTCCTAATGTGGATGACTCGGGTCAGTCAGCCGCGCAGTCGTCCTAATGTGCAGTCAGCCTGGCAGTCGTCCTAATGTGGATGACCGTTTAGTCAGCTGCGCAGTCGTCCTAATGTGGATGACCACTGAGTCAGCCGCGCAGTCGTCTTTATGTGGATCATCGTTCAGTCAGCCGCGCAGTCGTCCTAATGTGCTATCAGCCACACAGTCGTCCTAATGTGGATAACCATTCAGTCAGCCGTGCAGTCATCCTAATTTGGATCACCACTTTCACTACAGTCGACTTTAATAAGACATTTAGGTGGGCAATAAATATAGCCTACAGTTTATAGTGAGATGTATTATAACATTAGTAATTTCATTCATGAAAAAGGGAACAAAACTTTGAAACTGCAATTTTTGTACAAAGTGCACTTGAAGAAACCGTTGAATGTTACAGGAAAACTTGATGCTATATTCTTATCAAATGTTAAAAATTCAGAAAATGATTTCATTTATTTGCTCAACTATTCAGTGAAACTGTTTGTAATCTCACTTTTTAAAGGGACTTGTTCATGGTTTTTAAAATGCACTTTTTTCAAAATAATTAGAATTGTTAAGAGATAGTGTGGTGAATCAATAAGAGTGTAAAAACTATGATACTGACAGTTGGAACCTTACAACAAATGTTGATATTTGCTCAAATATTTTCTGAAGACTAAAATTTTGAAAAAAGTTAGCAACGCGATTGACCACAGGGTTGTTCCATGATTGGTTGATCACATAATCATGTGATGTTACCGATGTCTTTGATATAGGTTTCCCATCATATCTATTAGAAGTTGTATATCAGTCCTTGTGGCCCAGTGTTTTTGCCTGGGTTTTCTAAATTTTTCTTGACTACCGTCGTGGGTAATCTCTCCATACTTAAACCAGAATTTTTAAATATACTTAAATTGTATTTGTTTCTGCAATTATGATATCAAATAATTAAATAATGATAAAATAAACAAAGTCAGAGGCATTTTCTGGGTAAACTTATTTTTTCAAAAAATATTATCGAGTCCCTTTAAAGCTTACAAAATTTCAATATCTGTCATCACTGACCAAAGCTGTAGCTGAAAAATACATGAATTGACGCTCTCAATTTTTAAATTTAGCAGAATTGACTCAATACATTGCATGTGGTACACCTATGCTATTATGTATGATACTATTTGTGTAAATGTTTTCCAACATAATTGAAACTGAATTGAAGATGCTTTTTTTGGACATATTATTGTTTTGATTGACTTTGCATAATAAACTATGACTAACTTCATGAGAGAAACTATTACATTTCCAACTATTGCTAAAAACAGTATAAAATAAAAATATAAAATAAATATATTCTTAAATTTAATAGTGTTCAATGAGTTTTACTGAGCTCAACTGAGCACAAAATGCTCAGCCGCAGCGTGAGCTATTATGATATCTTGATTGTCCTTCGCTGTCCGTCTGTCCTTAACATTTTCCTTTAAACAACTCCTTAACCACTCGGGCAATTTCAACCAAGCTTCACATGTATGTTCCTTGAGTGGTTCTCTTCAAAATTCCTTCAATTCAAGTTGCTCCATGCAGAACTCTGGTTGCCATGGCAACCAAAAGGAAAAATATAACTGAAAAACTTTTCAGAAACTGCTGCACTGAATTCAAAATAATTTCACAGAAATGGTGACCCTCTATCAAATTCTGCATCCCATTTTGATTCATATAAATATGGTTGCCAGGGACGGGGCTAGTTACCACTAGGTGTCCGTATGGAAAACTTTGAAATCATCTCATCAAAAACCATTGACCTGATTTTAAAATAATTTCACAAAAATGTTCCTAAGGTGACCATAATATATCAAATTCCTTCACCCCATTGTGATTCATAAAAAAATAGCCACCAGGGGTGGTCTAGTTTTCACTTAATGATTGACCCGATTTCAAAATACTTTCACAAACTTTAGAACCCTTTGTCCAATCAAGTGAGCAATTAAAGGCCATGCTGGCCCTCTTCTTGTTGATGTTCAAATGCATTTGTATTACAAACGACATCGGTTTGCATGAAAAAAGCAACAATGTTTGTCTACACAATACAGAGAAAAGGACGGTCACTCTATATAGAATAGCACATCGTTTTAATTCTTAAAATACCATCCAGAAATTGAACAACTTGTCGGTGAGTTTGTTGGTTTTTCGAATTTGGACGATGTCTGCTGAAAGACTTGACGGATTTTGTCACATTGTACATGTCTTCAATACCATGACACACATGTCAAGTTTGAGTTGCCTTACAAATAGATCTATTTGACGAAGCTGTTGCCCCTCTTACATAGAATTGGCCAGTAATAAGCAACAATATGCTTAAATAGTTGTTGGTACACAGGCTTTTAACTTCATTGAATACATCGGTATTGCTCAGGATTGACTCAAGTTTTAATCCACAATTTCTTGACTGGTGTATGTCCCAATTTTAAACAAATACTTTACCATGCAGGCAGCGTGTGGGGGTATCCTCTAGTGACATACAGCGTCTCCAACAGTACAATCCCCCTGAAGTCCCCTGTAATAACATACAGTCTCATAGCATAATTTCTCTTGCGTACCCTGTAATCACATAGTCTCTATCATAGCATAATTTCCCTTGCGTACTCTGTAATGACAAACGGTCTCTCTCACAGCATAACTCCCTTGCGTCCCCTGTAATGACATACAGTCTCTCTCACAGCATAACTCCCTTGCGTCCCCTGTAATGACATACAGTCTCTCTCACTGCATAATCCCCTTGCGTCCCCTGTGATGACGTACAGTCTCTCTCACTGCCTAATCCCCTAGCGTCCCATGTGATGACGTACAGTCTCTCTCACTGCATAATTCCCTTGCGTCCCATGTGATGACGTACAGTCTCTCTCACTGCATAATCACCTTGCGTCCCCTGTAATGACATACAGTCTCTCTCACTGCATAATCCCCTTGCGTCCCCTGTAATGACATACAGTCTCTCTCGCTGCATAATCCCCTTGCGTCCCCTGTAATGACATGCAGTCTCTCTCACTGCATAATCCCCTTGCGTCTCCTGTAATGACGTACAGTCTCTCTCACTGCATAATCCCCTTGCGCCCCCTGTGATGACGTACAGTCACTTTCACAGCATAATTCCCTTGCGTCCCCTGTAATAACATACAGTCTCTCTCACGACATAATTCCCTGTGATGACGTACAGTCTCTCTCACAGCATAACCCCCTTGCGTCCCCTGTGATGACGTACAGTTTCTCTCACAGCATAACCCACTTGCGTCCCCCGTGATGACGTACAGTCTCTCTCTCACTGCATAATCCCCTTGCATTCCCTGTTATGACATAAAGTCTCCCTCACGACATAACCCCCTTGCGTCCTCTGTGATGGCGTACAGTCTCTCTCACTGCATAATCCTCTTGCATCCCCTGTAATGACATGCATCCTCTCTAACAGCATAATCCCCATTTAGTCCCCTGTAATGACATACAGTCTCTCTCATAGCATAATTCCCTGTTATGACATACAGTCTCTCTCACGACATAACCCCTTGCGTCACCTGTGATAACGTAAAATCTCTCTCACAGCATAACCCCCTTGCGTCCCCTGTGATGACGTACAGTCTCTCTCAATGCATAATCCCCTTGCGTCCCCTGTAATGACGTGCATCCTCTCTAACAGCATAATCCCCATTTAGTCCCCTGTAATGACATACAGTCTCTCTCATAGTTAAACCCCCTGCGTCCCCTGAAATGACATACAGTCTCACTCACAGCATAATCCCCTTGCGTCCCCTGTGATTACATACAGTCTCTCTCACAGCATAATCCGCTTGCGTCATCTGTTATGACATACAGTCTCTCTCACGACAAAATCCGCTTGCGTCCCCTGTTATGACATACAGTCTATCTCACGACAAAATCCGCTTGCGTCCCCTGTAATGACATACAGTCTCGCTCACAGCATAATTCCCTTGCGTCCGCTGTAATGACATACAGTCTCTCTCACAGCATAATCCCATTGCGTTCCCTGTGATGACATACAGTCTCTTTCACATCATAATCCCCTTGCGCCCCTTGTTATGACGTACAGTCTCTTTCACAGCATAATCCCCTTGCGCCCACCTGTGATGACGTACTGTCTCTCTCACAGCATAACCCCCTTGCGCCCCCTGTAATGACGTACAGTCTATTTCACATTATAATCCCCTTGCGCCCCTGTAATGACGTACCGTCTCTTTCACAGCATAACCCCCTTGCGTTCCCTGTAATGACGTACAGTCTCTTTCACAGCATAATCCCCTTGCGCCCCCTGTAATGACGTACAGTCTCTTTCACGGTATAATCCCCTTGCATTCCCTGTAATGACGTACAGTCTTTTTCACAGTTTAATCCCCTTGCGCCCCCTGTGATGACGTACAGTCTCTTTCACATCATAATCCACTTGCGCCCCTTGTGATGACGTACAGTCTCGTTCACAGCATAATCCCCTTGCACCCCCTGTGATGACGTACAGTCTCTTTCACGGTATAATCCCCTTGCATTCCCTGTAATGACGTACAGTCTTTTTCACAGTTTAATCCCGTTGCGCCCCCTGTGATGACGTACAGTCTCTTTCACATCATAATCCACTTGCGCCCCTTGTGATGACGTACAGTCTCGTTCACAGCATAATCCCCTTGCGCCCCCTGTAATGACGTACAGTCTCTTTCACGGTATAATCCCCTTGCATTCCCTGTAATGACGTACAGTCTTTTTCACAGTTTAATCCCCTTGCGCCCCCTGTGATGACGTACAGTCTCTTTCACATCATAATCCACTTGCGCCCCTTGTGATGACGTACAGTCTCGTTCACAGCATAATCCCCTTGCGCCCCCTGTGATGACGTACAGTCTCTCTCACAGCATTACCCCCTCAATTCTACTATTATGATATACATCGTCTCTTCATAACCTCCCTTGAGTCCCCTGTAATGACATATTACTTCCTCTCTCATAGTTAAATCCGCATTGAGTACTCTCGTACAGTTTTTCTTCTTGTATTGAAAACGTTTAAATTCATAATTCAATTGATAACTGCACGAGTCGCATAGTTTTCTAGCATATATTCATCCTCAGACACATACTTTCTATAAAACAATTGAACCGCGGAGTTTCATTTGATTTCAATGATAAACACGTTAACGTTTAGAAATGATCCTGAATCTTTCTGATTTATTTTGTCATTTTTTGGAGACAAAATAAACAAATACCGGTTATCTTTCTGATTTATTTTGTCATTTTTTGGAGACAAAATAAACAAATACCGGTTATGTTCAAACTTAATTCGCCTGTCTAATTAGTTATTAATTAGGCTGGTATAACATTTGCAAGCTGTCCACATCTTTCCCCCATGTCTGCTTTCAGCATCCACAACTTTATCACATGATTTAAAATTTAAGGTTCCATTCTCTGAACGTCATGCTTATTGACATTTTTTTCTGCATTTTGGTTCATTATTAGCTTTTCACATGAAATGCGGAGAGATGACGTGGGTAGCGTACACATAGACCAACGGCCTATACATGGACTACCGGCATATATGGGCTACCGACCTACACGTTGATAACCGACCTATTTATGGACTGCCGGCCTATACATGGACTACCGGTCATACACATGGGCCACCGGCCTTTACATGGACTACCGACCTTATGCATGGACTACCGACCCTACACATAGGCTACCGACCTATCATATGGTCTAATACATGGAATACCGACCCAACACATGGACAACCGGCCTAACATGGACTTCCGGCCCAAAACATGGAATACCGGCCTCACACATGGACTACCGGTCTAACACAGGGACTACCGGCCATTAAAAAAACACATATAAAAAGGGTGGCATAAATATTAAGCGGACGTTAAATGAAGCAAAATAAAAAAAATCTCCAAAAGTGACTATAAAACTTTTGTAGCGTTATGCAAACGTAAAGGGTCAATACTCTCCACCGGACCGGAAACTCTACCCGTGATTCGTATACTCCACAGTGAACACAAAACCCAGCCATGGCGTTGAACAACTTGTTCAATACCGAGACATTCCATGCATCATTCTCATATTGAATCCCCTTTACCCCAGTCACAGTATCACGTTTTGCCAAGTTACAGGAACGTTGTGTGACGTGGTATAACGTTGTTACAGCGTGATCAGACGTGAACTGGAACTTTTTTTACATTTTTAATCTCCTGCGTTCTTTTACATCGTACACAACATGGAAATAACGTGACGAGAACGTGGTACAGCGTGGCTGTAGCTTAGAAAAGACGTGACACAACGTGAACATACCGCGTTCCGCTGTTTTCTACGTTCTTTTGCGCCTGTTTACACGTTTTGCTGTGGTATCCTACGCCATGGCCTCGCTTCCCCCAAGAACCCCTGAACGGCATTACACGAGGTGTCAATATATAATACGTTGTATTACGTTGTGCTTCACCAGGGGTTGATTTTTGCTTAAATTATTGAAACGAGCATATAAAATATATAAAATAATACAAAACACAAATTATGTACTGAAACTCTATAATGAGTGACAGCCAAGAAGGAGCATGTTAATTTTAAAACACCCACATTTGCACAGTAAATCAACTCAGACTTACACTTGGACCATTGAACGCAGTATAACGTGACAGGAGCGTAGTAAAGACGTGACCCGTGCCTCCGGTTGCTATGTTGTATTGCTTTTCCTGACACGTTGTGCTGCGGTATGCTACGTCGCGGTCCTGCTTCACTTACTACCCCCGCTAAGTACTAAACGTCATGCTGTGCCATGATTTGAATCGTTGTAACACGTCTTATCTCGTAAGTTTTGAGCTGTGGTATGCTATGATCAAGGCGTACGATTACGGCGTACTTAAGGGACCTGAGGTAGGACTATTCGTTATTGTCATTTTACACAAGGCTGTGTTTGTAAATACAACGTTCAAAAAGGCGATAACACACCACATTGCTCTTGTAAAATAACGATACCTTATAATACAAGAAAGCAAAGTTGTACAAGCAATACAGATATAAAACAATCCGCTGACACAGTTTATGGTACAGTCTGTATCCAGGTCGGCACACGGTGTAGTCTTTACTGTGAAAGTAATATTGGACACTGCTGGCATAGAGTGTGTGTCAACAACAACCCAGGTGCAAACGGTGAAGTCACAGATTTGGAGAAGAATATGACCACGTCATCTCATGCATTCAGACCTGTGTCAGTGTAACCGTCGACTGGTTTGACATACTCATACAAGGTCGTGGTCATTGTGTTGGCCCAAACAAAGGCACCTTCCAAGCTGATGAGTGGCGGGCGGGTGTGACGGCCATGCCCCAAAAATGTTCGGGGTTGCCATGGGTTCCTGGTACCGGAGGTATTACTCGAATTGGCGGATGTACTGAGCAAGGTGCCCTATCCTCTGCTTAACCGAAATCATCAGCATTGGGCGAACAGATATTGCGACAGTGAATAACACAAGTTTAGAATATCTAGTATTTTAAATCACAACCACGCGGTCATTATTCTTTAGAAAACGTGTCCCCCTCTATGAAATTCTTACATTTTACTTCATAAATAAAAGTCGTTGTATTATGACCCGGGTGTCGCTATATTATGTTTAGTGGGGTCACGTTTGCTAATGACCGGGGGTCGTGATTATTTCAAGGCTTGCTACATTCATTTACGTGCATAAGCTACGCCTAATATATATTATATATTCATGTATATTTAGCACTTGCTCCATGGGTACGACTTATTTATCTTTTAAACTACTAAATAAATGAAACGCAACCAAACGTACGTAAGGGCCTTGGTGGCCTCAAAAAGGGCTCGTATAGACGTGGAAGGGGCTCGGCTTAACCGCCTTCGTCCCCGGTCTCCCCTCCACGTCGGAACCGCCTGCACAAGCACTACATCTGTGTTCCATGCTCTACCTCTCACACTGAAATATTAGAAAAGATAATTGGATCGCGAACAAGTTCAAACTTCTATGGTTACTTTGACTCCACAACAAAATCCAGTTATAAATGTATTTAAAAAGCCATTTCAATTATGAAACATCATACTCGATAAAATAATCATCTAACAGTCCGCACAGCAAAGGGAGTTAACGGTTACTAACATTGCGTGCAGTTTACGATGCAGTTATCTCCCATTGAATGTTTTAAGCGTAGATGAAATCACACAACCAGGTTTGAACGTTACCATCAGTCACAATTGTTCTACACCAGGACCCCGCCCCTCAAATCGTCCAAATTTACTTTTTAATACAGTATAGGAGAAAAACAAGTAATATATCACGCCAAATATGCACCAATTCGGACCAAAAATTGATAAAATTAGATATGGTGAGTACCCCCGAACCCCCATTGCCAACACTTTGAACCAAACTAAGTTCGGTTTGAGACAGGGGCGTAAGACAAAATGTTACGCCCCTTAACAACGCCCTCTCTATTGTCAAATCCTGGACCCGCCCCTGCTTGTGGCATGCCAAGCAATATACCAGCCAATTTTTCCACTTTTCATTTCTGCAAGAGAGTTAACTTCAGCTACACATTAACCCCTAATTGACCGAGATTCTGAGGTTAAATTCTCATGTTATCGTGTCTAGGGAATTGCTGCGGGTTGGGTAAAGATTAGGAAGAATGTATTTAATTTAGCCAAGAAAAATATTAAGAAGTATTAAGTGTTATACATAATAATTGACAAGTTAAACTTAATATAAACTTATACATATAAAAGTATATTGTTGTTTTTTAATGAGTAACATTAAACTGTTTTAAACATGTGGCAGCTGTTAATTAATATGGTACGCTTATTACAACTGTTTTATTTCGAATGTAAATGTAACCTGTATTGATTTATATGAATCTGGTCGATTAATAGGTCGAATTGTATTTAGGGGTATGCTTAACTATAAAGCGTATATATTGATTTTACCATGGAATCTTGATTGATTTTGCATTTTATAAAAGATACGAACACTCTTTTAATTATTCATTTTAAAAGCTTTGTCGTTGTTCACTGTATCTTTTTTTTTATAAAATTCGTTAGTACAATTGAACCCCATTGGCTCGAACTCATACGGACCGGCGAAAATACCTCGAGCCTCGGAAAATTCGAGCCAGGCGGGAATGCTTACCTTCAGTATAATGAAATAATTTCGGGCCAACGAGGAATTCAAGCCAAACGAGTTAGAACCAACGGTGTTCTACTGTTTACGTATACACCATGGAAAATAGAATCGAAACTTGAAAATATATCATATTGGTGAAACTGAACTCCGAATGTCAAATCTATTTCAATTGTGTTTACATCATCATGAACACACTCTAGGGCACTGCGATTTCATTTTCGTATAACAGATGCATCTTGCATTTTCTTCATACCTTGATCGGTGAAAGAACATATTTTGGCCGACATAAAATCATTATCCTTGAGTGACTCATTTTCTGTAAAATATTGACACACACCCTCCGGAACCTCTAATAAATAATAAATTTCCCCACGATCGTGTCTGCAAAAAAGCCTAAAATCCCGAACAGAACCGACTATGTTCTATTGAAGTTTAAGAAAATATATTAGGTGAGCTTGTTTGGTCATCTAATGTGTGCGCTTTAAATCTTAGTAATACAGCTGGTAATGCTGCAGTTTTTGCTGTTCATACTACCACTACTGTTTCTGCTATTGCCACTGTCATCACCACCGCAACAACACCACCGACACCACCACCACCACAACCACCACCACCACCACCGATATTGTGTGACGTTGCTTTCCCTAAAACCACTGACGCTGCTGTTGATACAGTTGTTAATTATTGCCACTTCTACAGTTTCAGATATGACTCCAACTACTAACTATCAAGTAACTACTTGTACTGCTGTTAATCTCGTGATAATCAGCTATAAGTAGTTGTGGATGAAGGGACTACGTTTTTGAATCAATGCGAAGAACCTTCATTTATTTGCTTATAATAATGAAGGCACGAAGTAAAAACGACATTTTTTCGCAGATTTTCAACATCAACCGAAAAAACAACTCCCCGGTATCATTTTATTTCGAGCACATGAGTCAAAATATTAGTTTAAACATGTATATTTTACAACGATTGTAAAAATCATTATATCTATTGCTCTTGTTCAGGCACGATTTAACGCGGGAGTGTGATCTTGTTTAGTGGTGGAAATCGGAGAATGTGGTGATAAACCAAATGTCCCGCCCTATACCAAACTCACATGCGCCCACGCCGGGAATCGAACGTGGGGTCCTTTTGGTGAGAAGCGAGCGCGCTTACCAGTGCGCTTACCGGACAAACAACCCGGTAGTCGATAAAGTGTGACCCAAGGTCCATTTTGTTTAAAGAATAATGTCTTGGTCGTATTTCTATTTGGGTTAAAATACATCCTTACACAGGCCAAATCCTAATAGCCTCTTGTACAACAATAAAGTAATTAATTTGATAAATTAATCGACACAATCTAAGCTAAAGGCGCTAGTTTAATACATTTAGTTGTTGCAGAGATACGAAATATAGTAAGATATATATGTACTTGATGTTTTCAATTTTTAAACATAACTCAAATGCTTGGTTTAGAGAGTTAAACTCCGAGGAGATTTTTAAACTACCTCAAAGTTTTAATACTTAGTTAATCATAGTACAGAAAATCATGTCTATATTCAGTAATAAACCATTATTAAAATGTTTGTGTTATGATTGACAGGTATCGAAATATAAAAATTGAGATGAAAAATAAAACCTGAGAATCATGCACTATTCCAAAAACTGACCAGAGTCATTTCTCCCATGCAATTCATACTGGGCGTAATGGCCATTAAATTTCGATGATTTAGCTATTAGCAGATAACTGATAAAAGTTGACTGGAGAATCACTAAACCATTGATTGGAAAATCCTGCATATGCCAGGAATATTTAGGCATAGCCCCTGAAAACAAGGGTTTCCTTCTTAATCGAAAATTGGATAGGATTTCTTGGCATGGGTTATTTGGAGATATCATTTTATTTGACATATATTTGAACACTTAAAATTAACACCTCCATCAAATCTGAAATACGTACGTATTATTTAGGCAATATTAAGTGTTAGTAGTAAAGTAGACAGATGTGTTAAATATGGATTTAAAAATATATATTTCATAACATTCACCCAATACCTCGTGGAAGACAACTTTCTGATTATCAGTGCCGCTAACAAACACTCCAACGTTCAATCATTGTCAAACCGTACACAGGCGCTCGCCCTTCGTCGCTGCATTCAGGATTCACTCATTGTCAGACCAAACACAGGCGCTCGCTCTTTGTCGTTTCATTCAGTATTCACCCATTGTTAGACCGGACACAGGCGCTCACCCTTCGGCGTTTCATTCAGGACCATTGTCAGACCGGACACAGGCGCTCGCCATTCGTCGTTTCATTCAGGATTCACCCATTGTCGGCCACATGTGCTTATTCAAGATTCGAACATTGTCAGACCGGACACAGGCGCTCGCCCTTCGTCGTTTCATTCAGGGTCAGTCACCAATGGCAGACCGGACACAGGCGCTCACCCTTCGTCGTTTCATGCAGGATTCACCCATTGTCAGACCGGACACAGGCGCTCGCCCTTCGTTGTTTCATTCAGGATTCACCCATTGTCAGACCGGATACATGTGCTTATTCAAGATTCGAACATTGTCAGACCGGACACAAGCGCTCGCCCTTCGTCGTTTCATGCAGGATTCACCCATTGTCAGACTGGACACAGGCGCTCGCCCTTCGTCGTTTCATTCAGGATTCACCATTGTCAGACTGGACACAGGCGCTCGCCCTTCGTCGTTTCATTCAGGATTCACCCATTGTCAGACTGGACACAGGCGCTCGCCCTTTGTCGTTTCATTCAGGATTCACCCATTATCAGACCGGACACAGGCGCTCGCCCTTCGTCGTTTCATTCAGGATTCACCCATTGTCAGACCGGATACATGTGCTTATTCAAGATTTGAACTATGTCAGACCGGACACAGGCGCTCGCCGTTCGTCGTTTCATGCAGGATTCAACCATTGTCAGACCGGATACATGTGCTTATTCAAGATTAGAACTTTGTCAGACCGGACACAGGCGCTCGCCCTTCGTCGTTACATTCAGGATTCAAAAGGTTGCCTTGGTCAAAACACCATGACTTTCACACGCATTTTGGACAGAGCGTTACAAATCGTACTCTTTGTTTATAACCGTAGTTTGTAGGGTACGAGTCTCAACGTACATAATACTAACTAACAGACATACTACTAACGAACACACTAAATAACAGATGTTGCCAGACGTTGACGTCACGAATGCAGGATACTCCGTCATCCCAAACATTCTAAATATTGTGTTGTTGTTGTTGTTGTTGTCAAATCATTAAAGCTGCACTCTCACAGATATACCGTTTTTACAACTTTTTTTGTTAAGGAAAGAGCAAAGTTTTGCGTAAATTTCTGCAAAACAATGATAAAAGATTGCTGACACAAGATCAGATCGCAGATTTTATGGTTTAAAGTTTTATGGCTTAAACTAACGGTTTAAGAAAAATGCATAAAACATCAATTTTTGAACTTAAATATAAAAATCTGCGATCTAATATTTTGTCAGCAGTCTTATATAACTGGTTTCCATGCATATTTGCAAACATTGGCTCGTTGTTCAATTTGTGAGAGTGCAGCTTTAAGGTGACCTTATTGTCGTCAGTGAATCTAATAACGCGTATTTCAATTTTCACTATGTTGCGTAATTAGCAAAGAAAGTCATACAATTTCGACATTTGGTGAAGGAGTTTTTTTTACAAAAAATCTCCTATTAATGTGATATAATATAAGTTAAAATGGACTTAAAAATATAGTTTTCAGCTATATACCAAGTCGCAGACTTTTTGGTCGTATATATATATATATACTCATTTTTTATGAAACTATGTCACGAACAGAATCAATGTCGTATCCAAGAAATGACCTCGTCTTCCAGGACGGCGTCAAATAACATAATCGGAAAGTACCGTAAATACAACATGCTACTGATGTCGCACAAACAGTGGGTAATCTTAGGTCATAACAGGTCTGACACAACGGTACGTTATTTCTAAATGAAACGACATAAGAAATGAAACAAATATAACTATACAGTCATGACATATTGCAGGCTTGCACAATCATTACACAAATATGTAGATGGACCCCCCTCTCCCCTCCCCTCTACCGCGGTGATGCATCCACACAATCGTTACACAAATATGTAGATGGACCCCCCCCCCCCCTCGTCACCTCCCCTCTACCGCGGTGATGCATCCACACAATCGTTACACAAATATGTAGATGGACCCCCCTCCCCTGTCCCCTCCCCTCTACCGCCGTGATGCATCCACACAATCGTTACACAAATATGTAGATGGACCCCCCTCCCCTGTCCCCTCCCCTCTACCGCCGTGATGCATCCACATTTACGAGGACGCCGTGCTTCTCAAATGTTGCCACCAAAGTTTTGTACGACCGGATCTTTACGAAAAGCTACGCCGGATTCTGATGCCGCAACATTTATTAAGCCTGCTTGACATCGATGAAAAAAGATACATAGTTTGTTTCTGGTAAAAAATACAGCTCGTCCTAGCATACAGGCTGTCGGCGGGATACTGTTATGCATATAGTTCGTGGCCACCTTTAATTGATTTAATTGTGCCTCCATGTCTGTCTGTATGTGTCACTGTTTCAGCACTATTCGTATTTCAAGAGTCAATCTTACATGTACTGCCGGTATGCAAATTTAGTTAGAAACATTTTTCCATTCATGGCCATTTTTTCGCACCTTTCATTGTGATGGACAACAGCGCTACAGTAAAGCATTGTTATTATAATAATACATTTATTTATAGAAAATTGTATAATAATATAAATAGACTGAATAGACAATAAACGGAAGCAGAAAAATAATACTAAATCGCTTAAATATGGCAATTAACACATTTTTGAAAAATTGTCATTCCAGAATAATGCTATTAAAATATGATATTATTACATGTAGGGTTTTTTCGTGCCACTGTTAGAATTTATATAAATAACATTTCCACTGTAAGTGTAATATAAATTTGCCATAAAAACCTCCATGTTTTGTATTATGCCAATACCACAGGGTTTCAAATCTTGGACGAATTTGTACGGGAACTAGCGGTGCTGGTTCCCGACCAGGCTCTCAGAGCCACCGCTCGTACGTGTGGTCGTGCATGGTACGAGATCTGTCTCCTCTCTCCTGTCTTTTCCACTGGCTCTAAGAGCCACCATCGTACATGCGTATGTGGTCGCGCATGCTACGAGATCTGACCTTTCTTTTTTCTCGACATTCGTTAATTCTTTCTCATTTCTGCCTCTCTTCCAAACACTGACTCTTTCTCTTGTACTTATCCTTTTCTTCTGTCTTAACCACCTCTCTCCACTCTTATTTCTTTTCAACCTATCCTCAACTTCGTTTCCCCTCTTCTGTCCTTCCTCTCCTCTCTCTTCCCCTTATACTCCCTCTTCTACCCTTTAACCCCCTTCTTCTACCCTTAAATTCCCCTCTCTCTTCCCCTCTTCTACCCTTTAACTCCCCTCTCTTCTCTTCTCCCCCTCTTCTACTCCCCCTCTTTTCTCCCCCTCTTATACCCTTTCTCTCCCCCTCTTCTTCCCCTCCCTCTTATACTCCTCTCTTTCCCCCCTGTTCTACCCCTCTCTTCTTCCCCCTCTGTTCTCCCCCTGTTCTACCCCTCTCTTCTCCCCTCTTTCTTCCCTTCTTCTTCCCCTCTTCTACCCCATCTTTTCTCCCCCTGTTCTACCCCTCTCTCTCTTCCCCTCTGTTATACCCCTCTCTCTTCCCCTTTTCTACCCCCTCTCGTCTCCCCCTGTTTTACCATTCTTTCATTGCAGACGGCGGTGGATATCCCTAACATTTATTTCTTACCTCAAGACATTTGGGTTAAAACTTCTAGATTACTAGTGAATGTGAGATTTGTAAAAAAAAAATATCATTATTAATCATTATTTTTTCATTTTTTATTTATCACAATCCATTGAGTTGAGTTAAATAATTTCTGAATAGTTAAGCATCCTTTTGTTTTTGTTGACGGCGTAAAAATACAAGAAAAAACATGCATGTACATCGCCAAAAAAGTTGAGAAACATATAGTGCGGTGAAACGAAAATTTGGTACTTAAAATCAATATTTTCAAAAACAATATTCAGAGCGCTTATAATTTAAGACACGGTAAACATTTTTAGCACACTGTCCTTTTTACGTGCAACGTGGAAAATTTTAAAAGCACTCTTTCAATTTTGAAAGTCATGGTCCCTACACTGACTGTGTAAGATCAATACTCTTTATTTCCACCCGAGGTAATTTAAATGTAAAACAAATGAAACGATCATACACAAAATATACAACAACACTAATAGATCATGAGACGAATTATAAACATAAATAAATGCATGCACTAATTCATACTCGTGATATATTTCCTGAACATGTTTTATGATGTTAAAACTATATATTTATACATTGCATTTTGTTATAAATAATAAAACGTCTTACAGCCCGTGTCTAAATTACTCTTCTATTAACGCACGCTTATTCTGATTCTGCATCACACAAAAACTGCATAATACTTCCTCGCCCAACATAAAAGGTGTTTAAACATAGAAAAATCGGCCTTATAGTGCCCATGTAAGTGCACTTACCGTCAAAAATAAAACATACGCAAATATTCAACGAAAAATAGCTAAAATGGGTGCAAGAAAATTGCACTTTGAATACAAAAATCACAGTTTCAAGTCACACATTTTCTATTTTAATTTTGTAAACAACTAATCGCTCAGCTTATAATTTAATAACTTTTTTGTTAATGTCTCTAGAAAGATAGGCTTAAAAACTGAGAGAAGCTTACACGTGTGGCCCCCGGTTAGGCGTATTAATATTGCGAGAAAAGTGATAACACTTACATACCAGGTGAAAATATCCCAAAACACCAAAATATCTTCCAACACCGCCATTTTATTCCGCTTCACACAATTCTCTCACTTAAAATTCGGCAAACACAAAACACGTTGGACCCCCTGACTTTGGTATTAGTATGTGTCGATAGAAAACGAAAGTACAACTATCTAATCGAACAGGAGAGAAACAGTAAAAGAAGTTAATAACATGATTCTAATATAAGTCGTACCAACAAGACTAGTAAGTATGTTAGATATATGAATAAAGACAACCAGTAATCTTATTCAAGAGGCAATTACCATAACATTAGTATGAACTAACTTAATTACAAGATTTTAACAATAATATTTCACATTGTTATAGCTAACACACATACATAAAAATCCTAGGAGCTTTATCGAACGTATACACACACTTGTTCTTTAGTACTACTTGCTTAAGGCATGATAGAAAAATTTGCGTATTTCTAAAAGCCGGGAACCATTTACATCGCTTGTAAAGTATCTGCTTGACCTAATTCTTAGTTAAACTTTATCAAGTTTGAACTATCGCTCGGAGTTCTGGGCGTATCGGTATTGACAAGTCTCTCATTAGACAAACTAGAGCACGAAGAAATATGCTGCACGTCCATATCAGCTGAATGCAGATGACAAATATGACAGTGAGTACAGTGTCCGGCATGGCGGGTCTGGGGTCTACGAGGAAGCGGAAGGTAGATATTGCGTGACAAATGTCCTCGCTATACCTCGCAGTTGCGCTGATTACCGACGGATGAACGTGGCTATGGAAGCGTCTGAAGCGTAGATATTCAGGTCGCCGATTACACCCGTGCTCCACTGGTTGCTAAAGGAATTAATTGATGGCTAACCGAACTAATCGTTTCCACCGAAACCGTGTTGACCATGTCGCGAGTGAAAAACAATTGCAGTCTGTAATCGAGAATTTGTTTGACTAGATGTGATGCGTTAAGTGTGAAACGTTAATGAAAAAAAAACAACATAACTTTTTGTAGTTCAATTTCAATATAATTGAGTGCCGCTCTAACAAACTTTTACTTATTGTTCTCGTGATAAGGTTCCGGCACATCTGAGCCGCTAGATGGCAATGCTCGCCCCATTTTCGTACATGCATACAACAACAGTGTTTGTTCGTACTCGTAGCGCAGCTTTGTTTGGTGAAATCAGTGTGATGTCTTCCGCGAGAGTTGGATTTCCGGTGTTTGTGGTTCCTATGGAAGATCTGTGGAGTTTTCTAGCAGCAGCCCGTATTCATCCCTGGTAATGACGTCGACAGTACGCCGTGTACTAGTCCTTCGTTATTTAGATCAGTATAACAGTTTATCATTAACCTCTTACCGCCGATTCCGTATATTTTAGATACAATCGAAAACTGTCCAAGATTTGTGATAAAAACGTTGTGTAAGATGAGACCTGAAAATATAAATTAATTAAAAAGCCACTATATACTAGTACTAGTTTGCTGGAAATCTGGGAGGACATTGCAGCAAAAGATGTTTAATATAATCAATGTGAGAAATGTCAATTTGTGTTTAAGTCTCGGAGAAAACGAACTATTTTTTCTTCTTCAGAAAATGTGTAGAATTGCAAAATTAACGTCCCTATGTTGAAATAAACTAAAGTTTCAATAACTTTTCAAATACGAACTATTTTTGCACGTATTTTGAATGGTTTGAGGTTCGACACGGTTGTTGCCATGTGACACCGTTGTTGCCATGTTACACAGTTGTTGCCATGTGACACCGTCATTGCAATGTGTCACGGTTGTTGCAATCTGTCACAGTTGTTGCCATGTGACACCGTCGGTGGCATGTGTCATGGTTGTTGCCATGTGACACCGTTGTTGCCATGTTACACAGTTGTTGCCATGTGACACCGTCATTGCAATGTGTCACAGTTGTTGCCATCTGTCACAGTTGTTGCCATGTGACACCGTCGTTGGCATGTGTCATGGTTGTTGCCATGTGTCACAGTTGTTGCCATGTGTCACGGTTGTTGCCATGTGTCACCGTTGTTGCCATGTGCTACGGTTGTTGCTATGTGTCACAGTTGTTGCTACGTGTCACAGTGGTTGCCAAGTGACACCGATGCTGCTTTCACGGTTGTTGCCACGTGTCAGAGTTGTTGTTGTTACAGTTGTTGCCAGGTGCTACAGTTGTTGTCATGTGTCATCTTTGCTGCTTTCAAGCTTGTTGCTGTCAATGTTTTTGCCACGGGTCACAGTTGTTTCCCCGCATCACAATTGTTTCTCCCAACCACAGTTGTTGCTCCGAGTCACAAATTTAGCTCAGTGTATCAACTGTTGCTCCGAGTCACAGTTGAAACTCCGTGTCACAGAGTTGTTGACGTCGTTTTGACGTCGTTGTGAAAACACTTAAATGATGTCAAAGGCTTTAACTTTGACTTCACTCAATATAGCAGTATCAAATGTGTTAATAAAGGACAATGACACTATGTGTATCAATACCCAATATCCTGATGGAATTCGCCTGTACCCGCTGACGATGCTCTTCATCATGTCACTCATCTGTTTACAAGTGTATATCTCTTTGGTTCAGTGTTGTACTATTTGTGGTGTTTACACCATTACCTACACAGACAACCTTCACAGGAACCGTGCTTTCATGGCAGAGGTAAAATTTAGAATAAGGTTTTGACCTACCATAGCTTCCAAATTTATATTACCAAATTGAATATGACATGTTTTAAGCTCTTGGCCTTTACTGTGTATTGTTGAAGGGGCTGTACTCCGTATGATAAAATAGCGGAAAAAAAGAGAAAATTGTCGAACTCTGACATAAACTTGGCATCGATGTGTGCAATGCATTCGACCCGGTCTCCGGCACATTTTTTTTACATTTTGGTACTTTATTTACAATTATGATATCAAAGCGTAACACATTCTATTAGATACTTGTCCTGAGATTCGTTTGGTGCCAATCTGGTGTACAGTCCCTTTATTGTACTAATGTGAACAGGGAAACTGATGTTACGTTATGTCCTTATTTTCTACGTTATATGAAGAACGCGCAACTGCTGCTGTCGAGCGTGAGCGGTCGTGACGGGTCTCAGGAAACGCCGCTACGCCACGCTACAGATTGAGACAACATCCGACGTCGGGGCTGGCGTAATGATGTATACCATTACATGAGGTGGGGGCGGGGTTCCATAACGTCTTGGAGTTAACCTATCCTCATTAAATGTTATTGTGGTAACGACACAAGAGCCTGTAATAATGCTTTGAAAAGCACTGCGTCCAGTTTCTTCCCTAATAAAATGTACATCAATTAAAGGTATGATATATTAGAAATGCTTAATCCGTCAAAATTGAATATTTAGTAAGACTACTTTAAAGGGGCTGTACTCCGTCTGATAAAATAGCGAAAAAAAGAAGAAAATTGTCGAAAACTGACATAAACTTGGCATCGATGTGTACAATGCATTAAAACTTACTAACTGAGGTACCACAAGTTTACAATTTATTTATGTTTAGCAGTTATTTCGTATTTTCCATTAAAAAGATTACTGGGTATGTCTACCAGGTAGAATTCATTCCTTATGCGTGATTGGCTAGTCGGTGTTATCACGTGATATTACCGAGGTAGGTGTATAGCTTAATTATGTCATCCAATAAGAATAAGCCGTCGTAGCTCAGTGGATACGACGCTGAACTGCAATTTTGGTGACACGGGTAAGAACCCGGTTTTACATTTTTATTACAAGTATGATATCAAAGTGTAACACATTCTATTAGATAATTGTCCCGAGATTCGTTACAGAAACTTTTTTATTGCCAATCTGGTGTACAGTCCCTTTAAGAATTGTATATTTAAAAACAAGTGACATCGAGATAAAAAAAAACAACATTATTCATTATTGCAAATAAAACATGCGGCGTACTCATTTTACACAGAAGACACATGGAAGTAAAGTATTTCTACGAACAAGTGCTTATTATTAAGGGTTTTCCATGTCTTGGATTGTCAGAACGTCTCCCAATGCACCAACGTGACTGTCGTCTGCAATCTATAAGACCGATTCTGAGGTAAAATAATCCATATTCGCATAACTCGCAAATCACCAAATTGCTGCACACTACATAATAATATATAAAATGCATATATTTTAAAGATCTGCAAAAAATAGAACACGAGAAGCGGGCGCGGTCAGAACGAGGCCATTTAATTACTTGGAAACTGACGTTCTCACATTACCAATGTTTCAGTTCTTGCTTACAAATGTGAATTACATGTACATGTAAGCTAAATATGGTTCATTGATATCGAATGGAGAAATTGAAAAAAGTGCAAGTCTCATCATACAATAAGAAGTGGTTTTGAAGAACCTCTATTCGATCATTCTTGAAAACACAAAAATCCTCTTGCATATTTTCTGCAAACCGTCTAAATATACCTGGGGCCGTATTCATAAAGCATCTTATGCCATTTCCTAACTTAAGTCAATTACTTAAAACGTTCATAGTCAAATGAAAAGAAAAGTATGTGTGTTTTCAATAATGTCAATGAAAGTAGTGTATTTTGGAAATTATCCATTTTTTTTTATTTCATACTACTAAAGAGATACTAAAATTAGGAAAGTGACTTAAGTAAGGAAATGCCTTTTATAAATACAGCCCAAGGTACTCAATGGAAAATTAAAGTTGTAGGATTGTTGTCTATGTTATCTTTAGATGAATTTAAGAATGGTGGCTGATTTCTGCCAATTTGTATGTTTGCCAAATTGCTGACCGGAAATATGCCAAGTGACGGGGCGAAAATATGTTTTTTTTTTTGTTACGAATGTATTAAGGCAGTGGAGCAAATGGACAAAGGCCAAATCACGAAAGTATGAAGGCGGGGGGGGGGGGGGGGCGAAGGGACAAAGGCCAAGTCACAAACGTATGAAGGCGGGAGAGCGACGGGACAAAGGCCAATTCACGAAAGAATGAAGGCGTTGGAGCGCGAAGGGACACAGACCCAGTCACGAATGTGTGTAGGCGCGGATGCGTAGGGACAAAGGCCAAATCACGAACGTATGAAGGCGGGGAGCGAAGGGACAAAGGCCAAGTCACGAATGTGTGAAAGCGGGGATGCGAAGGGACAAAGGCCAAATCACGAAAGTATGAAGGCGGGGGAGCGAAGGGACAAAGGCCAAGTCACGAATGTGTGAAGGCGGGGATGCGAAGGGACAAAGGCCAAGTCACGAATGTGTGAAGGCGGGGATGCGAAGGGACAAAGGCTAAATCACGAAAGTACGAAGGCGGGGGATGCGAAGGGACAAAGGCCAAGTCACGAATCTGTGAAGGCGGGGATGCGAAAGGACAAAGGCCAAGTCACGAAGCTATGAAGACGGGGAGCGAAGGGACGAAGGCGAAGTCACGAATGTGTGAAGGCGGGGATGCGAAGGGACAAAGGCCAAGTCACGAATGTGTGAAGGCGGGGATGCGAAGGGACAAAGGCCAAATCACGAAAGTATGAAGGCGAGGGAGCGAAGGGACAAAGGCCAAGTCACGAATGTGTGAAGGCGGGGATGCGAAGGGACAAAGGCGAAGTCACGAATGTGTGAAGGCGGGGATGCGAAGGGACAAAGGCTAAATCACGAAAGTATGAAGGCGGGGGAGCGAAGGGACAAAGGCCAAGTCACGAATGTGTGAAGGCGGGGATGCGAAGGGACAAAGGCCTAGTCACGAAGCTATGAAGACGGGGAGCGAAGGGACGAAGGCGAAGTCACGAATGTGTGAAGGCGGGGATGCGAAGGGACAAAGGCCAAGTCACGAATGTGTGAAGGCGGGGATGCGAAGGGACAAAGGCCAAGTCACGAATGTGTGAAGGCGGGGATGCGAAGGGACAAAGGCCTAGTCACGAAGCTATGAAGACGGGGACCGAAGGGACGAAGGCGAAGTCACGAAAGTATGAACCTGCCGTCTGACAATTCCTGTGGGATAAGTCCACTCAGCAGTAGCTCCCACAATAGCTAGTGAATAGTCACTCTTAAAGTTTGCCTAACTTCCAGTAAGACGCCCTATTGATGTTAATTTATTTACAGCATGAATATATTCCCAACTCAACTCAACTTATCTGTATTTTCACCACACGTGGTGGTATTCATATTACATACCAATAATAATTATAAATATAATTGACAACACGGTTCAAAATAGGCAGATTAGCGTTTCACTTTGGCAATGAATACAATTCTATAATGCAAAAAACATACGTCGCAGACATGCTTTAAAAACAAAGCTTTGTATCTTAGACACTCAGACACTTATATACACACATATAAGAAAGAGTCAGCCGATAGTCAGGAACTATGAGTTCTGTGCCAAGAAGTGCGAGGAAGAATGTGTATCCTTCCATTGGTACATTTCATTGGGAAGGTTGAAGTCATGTTCTGTGATGTCAACGATAAAACACCACCATCATGTATACTGCAATCATAAACTCTGTATATGTATATGTTATAACGGCATTGTCATAGTCGTTACATCGTTGAAGACAGTTCGTTGGTATTTTGCATCAGAGCTTAGCATTTAACATTCGGGTGCGAATGTGTCAAAAATACAATACACTGTTGCTTTGGAAAAATGGTTCTTATGACTTATTTTCGATGCAAAGCATCAAAGACGCCTCGAATATATTTAAAACATGACTTAAAGGAAGCAGATGCAGTTAACCTGCCAGCCGAGTTTGGGGTACCTTGGTACAAGCATTCCTCAGTTATTGAACAAAGTCGGATTTTCAAGGTCGATTAACCTAAGCGTTTGTCAATTGTCGATAGGAAAATGCGTATTTTTTCAGCTTGCGGTCTCAACGACCTTGACCTTTGACCCACTAACCTCAAAAGCAAAAGTGTTCATTTGCTGGTCATGACAAACCCGCCTACAAAGTTTGAGTTCCCTGGGACATAAAGTTCTTCAGATATTGATCAGAAATCGATTTTCATTATCAGGTCACCATCAACTTGACCTTTGATCGACTCACCTAAAAATGAATACAGTGTATTTGCTGGTTATGATCAATAATACTACTAAGTTTAAGATCCCTGGTCCAAAGCGTTATTTGGGGATTGATTGTTAACCGATTTTCAACTGAAGGTCACCAAGACAATGACCTCTGACCTACTGACCTCAGAACCAATAGAGATTATATAGTCCCTGCTCAAAATGCAAATCTGAAAAGGATCTTAACTGTTTGTAAGATGATTAAGAATGATGAACAGTGTAGATCTAGCTCTATCCGTAGTTTATTCATGGTGCGCCATATCTATATTATGTTGTGTCATTTCAGTTTGGAGGGCAGACCGAGGTTCAGCAGAGTGTTGGGCACATTGGTTAATACAGCAGTAATACAGCATGGACAAAACTTTCAACCTTCGCAACATCATAACCTACAGGCAACCGTCATCTCCGACAATGTTGTGGGCATGCAAACAAGACGCGCTCTTTCTCAGCGGTATTGGGAAATGCACCCAGTGTCATTGGGGGCGCCAACACCACGATGTATGCGTATGTCAGACCAGGCCACATAGTCACCGGTACCACTGCCACAGGTCACCATGCCAGTGGTTATGCGGCCACAACCCATTCATCTGTGGCCTTACCGTTTATATCATAGTTACACAGTGTGGGGACCTCCAACATGTGCAAAGTTCAGCATCAACTTCACCGTTTACTGACCTAAACAAGATCACCGGTGATAATTAATAGAAGACACATCTGGTAGCAATAGTCCGAAGTGACCCGGCTGTATTTTATGTTACGACGCCAGATGCCTATGTGATGCAAAACCTATACAATTGTATTCGAAGTACTTTCAAAATTGAATGAATTTGTGGTTATAATTTTGCATTCACTATTTCCATTGTTCCATTGTTTAAAAAAAACAAACAACAACGACATTTTTCATTTTTTATAATTTCCAATTTATTGACAAAATTTCTTGAAATAATATTTATTTTACACCATTTTTTTTCATTTTTCTGCTGTAGATATGTACTTTCAAATATTTGACACTGGTATTAGAAGTCCAAAGATACTATAATGCTTAGCTATTTAATTATTATTCGAGAGGAATATATTACCTTCATATAAGCTTGTCTGCTCAGGAAAAAAACACCAAGAAAATTCTTAATCTCAATCTCAACCCATTTTACCTTATGACGTCATACAACGGATGGTTCAAGATACTATATTGTTATAGACTTTGTTGATTAAAAGCGTTGGCTAATATATTCCAATGGAAAAAAGTATACTACCGCCCAAAATGCTATTGTGTACAACTCATTGTTTTTATCAAAGTATATTTTTTTCCTCTTGAATGAGTTTTCTTGTAAATATGGCCTAAGGGTTATGACAAAACCAATCAATGAGAGAAAACGTTTTAAAAAGGGTGAAGCATACAGTATTTTGAAGTATGATACTCAAATGTGATGAAATGAGTTGAGACTGAGATTGTGATCTGCCTACAGTAGTCTTGTGATATTGGGGCCCGGAACTCAAGTATTGTTACCTTGGTTACTGTTTGTGTCGTGCAAAATTTAAACCTTGGTCATAACGCTTACATCTTAGGTAGGTAGGTAGGTAGGTAGGTAGGTAGGTAGGACGTATCATACGCTGTAGCATACCACATACCATATTAGCATATATTTACACCTCAACTTCCATTCATTAAAATAACTGCCTTTCGGCAATTGCGTTTACCAATCGATGAAAGCAACATCTACGGATATGTTCGGAATCCACACACTTTGACCAGCCCAATTGCGTTCATACCCCGATAATGACATCAATCCCGCAATTCATTCCTTAAACAGCAGCTCATCATGTAGTTTAACGTGTTACAACCTCTCATATCGTAACACAGCGTGGCATGACGATGCAGGGGATCGTACATCGAGGCAACACCTTAGCATACCACAGTATATCGTGTTACAACCTCTCATATCGTAACACAGCGTGGCATGACGATGCAGGGGATCGTGCAGCGAGGCAACACCGTAGCATACCGCAGTATAACGTGTTACAACCTCTCATATCGTAACACAGCGTGGCATGACGATGCAGGGGATCGTGCAGCGAGGCAACACCGTAGCATACCACAGTATAACGTGTTACAACCTCTCATATCGTAACACAGCGTGTCATGACGATGCAGGGGATCGTGCAGCGAGGCAACACCGTAGCATACCACAGTATATCGTGTTACAACCTCTCATATCGTAACACAGCGTGTCATGACGATGCAGGGGATCGTGCAGCGAGGCAACACCGTAGCATACCACAGTATAACGTGTTACAACCTCTCATATCGTAACACAGCGTGTCATGACGATGCAGGGGATCGTGCAGCGAGGCAACACCGTAGCATACCGCAGTATAACGTGTCAACAAACGCAAAATAACATAGTAGATGGTGGACGCTTAATGCTCGTGCAATGTTCACGCTATGTCGTAAAGTTGCTGCTCTCTAGTCATGTGTACCAAAAAAATCCAAAATAAATATTATTATTATTATTATTATTATTATTATTATTATTATTATTATTATTATTATTTACCAAACTTATAGAGCGCCCTTTTCATATACACGTTCAAAGGCGCTTTACAACGATACAATCTGATAGCTAACTACAAGCAATATCATTAAAATACTAGACAGCATTTGAACAATAAATGTACAAAATACTAAAAAATATGAAACGCAATAAAATGAAATGTGGTATTTAACTGGTCGTCTGAATTAAAAACAATAAATATCAATATCATACGATAAAAAAATAGTATAGCGAAACTTTGAAAAAAATTAAAAATGATATTAATATAATTTACGCCCGACATCTAAATTGCATTTATATATTGTATCAATATTCTAAAACAGTTTACCAGTACATAGGATATGTAACTGTACTAAAAGATCATTGTAGAATTAAAACAGGTTGTAAAATTATGTTTAAAATCACATAATGGTCACACAGTCTTCGTGAATCACTGTCACAGATCATTCCTGGTAAAAATCCTTCTCATACGCATGTTTAAAATAGTGTGTTTTAAGTGCACGTTTGAAAGAACACAATGAACTTGAATCTCTCACACCAGATGGTAGGTCGTTCCACAGTTTCGGGGCTGCATATTCAAAACGTCGGTCGCCGTAGGTTACAGTTTTACTTTTTGGTATCACTAAAGTAAGTGCTTTGTTTTGAGATCGCAGAATTTTTTGTGGTTTGTAAACACATAACATTTCTTCCAAATATTCTGGTGATTTTCCGTTTAAAGCATTGTAGGTATGCGTTAAAATTTTAAACTGAATTCTGTATTGCACTGGAAGCCAATGTAGTTCTTTAAGTACAGGTGTGATATGATCGTACCGCAAGGTTCTGGTGATGATGCGGGCAGCTGTATTTTGAACGATTTGCAGTTTGTTGACTAATGTTTGAGAAACTCCATACAGTAGTACATTGCAGTAATCTAGGCGCGAGATAACCAATGAAGTCACAAGTTGTTTAGATGCATCAATTGTCAGATATTTCTGAATTCTGCCTATTTGTCTAAGATGTAAATAACATAATCTGCATACTAAATTAACGTGATCTTCCATGTTCATGTTTGAATTAAAGATGGCACCTATTTTTTTACATTAACAGACTGTTTAACTTTCGAGTCACCGACTGTTACCGATAGATCTTCAATGTGTTTGGAGTTATGAGGAGATGAGAACATGATGACTTCTGTTTTATCAGTGTTAAGTTTGAGCATGTTTAGATTCATCCATGATATTATGTCTCGACGGCACGATTGAATGCGTTGTAATGATTCTTCCTTAGAAATGTCATCTAATGGATGGTTTGAAAGATAAATACAGCTGTGAGTCATCGGCGTAGAAATGGTATTGCAGCCCATGCTCTTTACAAATGGCACCATGAGGTTTAGTGTACATTGTATAAAATTTTGGCCCTATTACGGACCCCTGTGGAACACTAAAATTCAGTGTGACCGGTTTTGACAGCACCCAATCAATGTATACTGTCTGTTTTCTATCTTGAAGGTATGATGTTATCAATTGCAGTGGGTTTTCAGCGATTCCGAACACATTTTCAAGTCTTTGTAACAAAGTTTTGTGATCGATTGTGTCAAAAGCTGCCGATAGATCTAGCATTACTAAGATGGTTGCATTACCATGGTCGAGGGATTTAAGAAGATCATTTTGGACTTTGATAAGTGAAGTTTCTGTCGAATGGAATTTACGATAGGCTGACTGATGATTTTCTTGAAGTTGATTTTCTGTCAAGTGTACATCAATGCGAGAAATCACTACTTTTTCTAGTGTCTTTGATACAAATGATAGATTTGAAACAGGTCTATAATTTTTTAAACATTTGTCAGAAATGTCAGTTTACATTTTAGCACGTATGATATGGAGGAGGTTTGTTGATTTCAGTGTAGGGTCGTATATAAATTCACGAGTGTCATATGTCCACGTGTGACGAAGCCACGAGAGAAAATATAGTGTTTCTAGGATCACGGGTGATGAAACTAAAACAGAAAAAATGACACAATTCTATACGGTTTAAAATGGTGTACTATTTTCAATTGATATATTTTAGTTATAATTTTTCGTAGACTGTTAAATTGTCCATGTTTTTGTTTGAATTTGTTTCGTAAATGTTATACTAGTATACATTTTAAAAGTTGCAGACTAGTCAGACTTCTATGCTGCATGCAGAGTCAGAAATAAATTTGACTGATTAAATTTTAGATTGTAGAGATACAAAACTAAATTAGAAATATGGGAATATCGATACAAATGAATCTGTTTTTTTAATTTGTTTCACAAGTGCTTTTATATTTAGGTGAGAGCGAATGGTTTAATGTATCATAGGCCTTTAATAAATAAACTCAGACTTATTTGTTTGATGTTGAAATAATCACTAGTTTAGTCGTGAATTAAAGCTGCACTCTCACTGATTGAACGTTTTGACAAGTTTTTATTTTATTTTTTGTCTTGGAACGAGCCAACTTATGCGAAAAAGCATGGAAGCAAGTGATATAAGACTGCTGACAAAATATCAGATTGCAGATTTTCATATTTAAGTTCAAAAATGTTTAAAATGTTTATAGTTAATTTATTTTATTCAGTTATGTTTTCTTTGTTGTCGTCGACACACTAACTCCCATATCGGAACGTTAACTAGTAGGCGGTGCTTATTCGTGCTATAGGTAGGGTGCGAGTCAATAACAACGCTACACATTAACACACACGACAGTTATTAAACGTTGGCATTGACAACACGGTACAGCACAGTTACGTCCACTCTCGCTGTATTATACGAGGAATAGTTATTTTCATTGTTACTTGACAAAATATTTTGCCAGGTTCTAGACGCGAAAGACTCCTGGTGGCATTTCGATTTCAGAATTACATTCTTGAAAACATGAAGTTGAAATAGTGAATTCATGAAGATGATATCGTAAATGTATGCACCCGAGAAACGGTGAACGCGTGACTGATTCGTGAAGTGGAATCCATGAATAAGTTAATTAATGTAGTTATGGCACAACGGGTCTTTTGTAGTTAAACTGGTTTCTGTCAGCATATCACATTTCTCTTTCAGGTATTTGACCGAACTGACTTAGTTTTCACTCGATCGCCAGGCCTCCATTATTATTTCTAGACAAATAAGTGCATGTACCTTAAAGTAACCTTAATAAAATGTAGGCTATTCAAAGGCCACAAGGAACTTTAAATTAATTTATTTAGAGACATAATTATAACTAAAATGGTTGTATTTATGTTTTGTAGAAAAATATGCAGACATCAAAATCAAAGCTTCTAAAAGCTTGATATTCTTGTATGCTGTCATATGATGCTGTTGACAAGATTTACCCTCTGGGCAAATATGTGCATATACTCTCAAATACCCACTGGGGTGAATTTGACCCTGTGAGTATTTCATTTCAAAGAAATGCAAAACCTGAGCCATTCAGATCGTATATTGCGGGTATAAAATCTTTAGTTACGAGATAAAAAGTATGATGTTAATTTTCGAAAGTACCGTTTAAAAGTGTCTTTAAGTTAGATAAGCACAATTTTCTTTATAAATAACTGCATCAGTAATATGTTATGGTCACATTGACCCCGACCTCGGCTCACTGAGTTTCTATAGACTTATGTTTGGGGCGATGGGGTAATTTGGGAGGCGATAGCCCTTCACGAGATATAATTTGCGGTCTGGGTCATCCCTCAAAGGAATATCTTCTACTAATTTAATATTTGTTTGTTCACGGGGTTCCGTCCCACATTTGACAACTGCAAATTAATGGAACTTAGTTAAAGTTGTGCATATTGCTTAATATATTGTTGTTGTTTTTTTTTTAATCTACGGTCTACATTTTATGACGTTTACCTAAAGGCTCTTGGTCAATGCAGAATCTAGTTTTCCGAGAAAAATGCTTAGTTTCTCAGTCACGTTTTTAAGAGTTTTAACATTTTTTTCCGAAACAGTCAATTACTATTAAACCAACATCTGCATACGATTTAAAAAGCATTTAAAATGGTACACACTTTAGTTTAAATCTGTTATGGCTGTCTAATAAACTATTAGTCATTAGTCTAAGAATATATTTAAATATAATTTAAAAACACACTGATATAAACAGTACAGAAGTTATATAATTTTCAAAAATACACGCAAACACACACAACAAAATCATGTCGTCGAGTTGACTACCGCTAGCGCAACTCTGCCACTGTAGTGGTGCTGCCACTGCCACAGACACTGCCACTGCCACTGCTACTGCCACTGTAGTGACACAGCCACTGCCATTGCCACTGCAACTGTAGTGGCACTGCCACTGCTACTGCCACTACCTTTTCCAGTGCCACTGCCACTGCCACTAACTTTGACAGTGCCACTGCTACTGCCGCTGTCACTACCACTGCCACTACCACTGCTACTGCCACTGCCACTGTAGTGCCACTGCCATTGCCACTGCTACTGCCACTGTCACTGCCACTGCTACTGCAACTGACACTGTAGTGCCACTGCCATTGCCACTACCACTACAACTGCCACTGCCATGTTGTTTTCTTTATTTACTGTTGGACCCATTCCCTTTGCCCCAAATATGACAACAATAATAAATAACGGAAGTATATATATATATATGAGATATGGAACATATATTTTAGTGAGATATAAATAATATTCTTTAATAGTGAATTTTTGAGTCTGTATAAATTTCAAACCTTTTATCATTTATGGCCATTTTTCGCACCTTTTATTGTAATGGCCAAACGCGCTAAAGTAAAGCATTGTTATTTTAACAATGCATTTATTTATAGAGTATTTATATATAACTTGTATTAATAATATAAATAGGCTAAAGAAAACAAACCGGAAGACATACAAATTATTACTAAATCACTAAAATAGGACAAATACCACAATTTTGATGAATTGTCGCTCCAGCATGAAGCTCTAAAATATTATACTATGACATATATATGTTTTCTGTGCACCACTGCGAACATTGATATAAACAACATTTCCACGGTAAATGTTATATAAATGTTCCATTTAAACCTCTAAGTTTTGTATTATGACAAAATCCCAGGGTTTCAAATCTTGGGTATATTTGTACGGGAACTAGCTGTGCTGGTTCTCGACCCGGCTCTCAGAGCCACCGCTCGTACGTGTGGTCGTGCATGGTACGAGATCTGTCTCCTCTCTTCTGTCTTTCCCACTGGCTCTTGGAGCCACCATCGTACATGCGTATATGGTCGCGCATGTTACGATAACCTTTCAATCGCCTTCCTTTCATTACTGCCATCACTAATAGTCTCTATTTCTCGCTCCCTCTTCTCCTCTTACATTATCTATCACCTTAACTCTTCCCTTTTCTCATTTTCTTTTCCACGCTTATACCTCAACCTCCCTCTTACCTATCTATCCTCTCATTTTCCTCTCTCTTCTACTCTAATGGTCTCTCTTTCTCCCCTCTTCTATATACTTCCTTTTTATTCGCCCTATTCCCTTACCCCTCTTTAATTATCCTCGCCTTTTCCCACTTCTATATCCCGTCTCCTCTACATCCCCCCATCTCTTCTATCCTCCTACCCCTCCCCCTCTTCTATCATCTTAACCCTTCTCTTCTACCCCCCCTCTCCTACCCATCCCCCTCGTCTATCATCCTACCCCTCCTCTCCTATTCCCCTCTTCTATTACCCTCTTCTATCCATCTCTTCTACCCCTCCCCCTCTTCTATCATCCTACCCTCTTCTCCTACCCCCCTTCTACCCCTCCCCTCCTACCCCTCTCCTATCCTCCTACCCCCCCTTCTACCCCCCCTCCTTCCCCTTCTCTCTCCTATCCTCCTACCCCATTCATCCCCTCTTTTCTTATCAATTTTAAAGCAGCATTTAGTTTTTATACGTACCAAAATAAAAACAAACTACAAATGACAGAAGTAATAATCCTCTGTTACATTGACAACAGTGTTATGACGTGAATGTGTGGATTCTAATCCTGACGCAACTCACAGTGAATGTTTTTAAAGTTTTATTAATCTCCACGATATAAATCATTCAAAAATATATAAATTGTCTTGTAACACCTTGTCTTTCAACGTAGCATATATGACGTAATTTATAACGTGGTATACGGACACTGTTTATCACGACAAGAGAACGTATTTCCAAACTATTCATTACACCAGTGTGATCCGTAGAGCAACCTTAAGCCCACGACCACACTTCAGGTGGATCCGGATGTCGTCCATGTAGCCGGCCTTGCAAAATCGCGCTCCATTAAACTGGAGATGTCTTACCTACACGCGTGCAGCCCACTTGGTTCGTGCACTGGTACAGACCATAATTAGTAATCTGAAATCTCCATATATAGGTTGAAGTTCAATACCTGTTACAAAATCAAACATTTGCAATAAAAAATAACGCATTTTATCAGAGTTATACAAATTATGAGTTTTCACGTGCATGAAATTTCATTATGAAAAGTGTTTCATAAACAGGCAAATAAAAAAGTATAAAGATGAACAACAAATTATGTCAAAATATGTGTTCTTATAAAATGCCTTTGTCGGATATTAATTTTAATCAACAAATGAAAAAGGAAATTCAAGTCAGTAACGGAGAACCACTAACTTTAAGCAGATCCCGAACGAGGTCCACGCTTCTTAGGTACTCGCTGAACGTGGATGTGAGAGGATGTTCCACCCGAACATCCGTTTGCAGACGCCCCCGATCGGTCATCTCCATGGTCTTGAGTGATTCCGGTATATACATGTAGAGAAACAGTAACTGTATAAATCACGTGGACAGATGGAAGAGCATGAACTCATGACCGTGCGTTGTCCTCGGTTAGTATGATTTCCATCCGCTTTTCTCAGTATGAAAATAATTCGGCACGCGGTGTGTTGCCGTGGCGACCACGTGACCTTAGTTGATGTAGTGGTCGATGAATTAGGAGAGCAGTCAGAAGAAGTCACATGATATGCCCATGGCGAACATCTAGTTCCGGGACTGCATGAAGTGGTCTTCCGTGAACGCCTAGTCCACCAGAAACTAGACGTCACGCACTAAAATATACATTGCCTAAAGATAACGTTGATTGTTTCGTGTTTAATACAACCATAACGTATTTCCAAGATTATACAAAAGGGTTTTGAAACTGACATGGACGTCATTACGTCCTACTAATTTCATGACATATTTCATACAGACGAGGAATGTTGTAGTCATTGAAATAATTTTACATTCGCAGCAATTTGGTTTAACATTTTATAAAACTTGTTTTAGAAAAGTTATGACTGCAGTTTATAAAAAAAGTGTTACAATATATTGAGAAACGACCGCGATGTTTTAATTGGGCACTTTGTATAAAAAAATATCTTACAGAATTGTTTTTTTTCATGTCTGGCTCCAGGGTGTCAATGATATCCGCCTATTCTTGTCGCTTTTTAAACAACGTGTTAGTGATAGAAAAATTTCAAAACCTTGAAGGTAGGGCTAATGACTCATCAAGATCAATATTTTACAGCACTTTTTCACGTTTGGAGTTAAACCATATTTGAATTGTATTAATATTGAAAAATACAGAATCTCGTTAAGTAAGTTTCGAATGAGCTCACATAATTTAAATGTAGAAGTGTGCAAATAGAATAGAATACCTCTAAATGAAAGAATGTGTACAATATGTTATGCGCTAAAAGACGAATTCCATTTTATGCTTGAATGCCAATTGTATGCTGTCATATGAAAGACATGTATACAAAGATATTATCACCACTGACCCTTTATATGTTCATAAAATTACGTTTACAAATGATCAAGGGTAATTTTTGACCTATTTCGTTGACTATATTTGTTTGAATTATTCATAACGAAATAAACTTCTGTTCTGTTCTTTATTAAGCCATCGCCACGATTGTCCTTGAATCGTTCCAGGTTTTTTTTGTATTAAATGGCAACTCATGCTAGCTGCTGTTTCATAAATCCGTTCATACGTTTACTTCTATCACACTGTCAGTCATTCGAACATCCATAATAAGCTTTGTAACGCCGCATAGCAACATCGCCGCATAAACTTGTTTTTTTTTCGTTTATGTGGTGATTTTCAACGCATAAAGCAGAAATTGCTTATATGGGGCGCAACTGTGGCCTTTTGCCATATAAAGAGGATTAACTTAACCATTTATTATAAAGCTAAAAAATAGAGTTCTAATATTTAAAAAAAAAGATAATGATGACGTTGACGATGATGATGATGATGATGATGATGATGATGATGATGATGATGATGATGATAGAGTCACTTACATTTATTCATTGGTGTATGAAGCTGTGTACTTGTAATTATTTTTATTTTTATTGTTCCAGAAACGACATAAATATGGCCCTTGATTTAGTCAAAATTGAGATATTTTTTTCAGAATAATTTTAGTGCTCGCATAGCTCCTCACCTACCACACATAGGGTCACCAAACTTTACACAAATGTTCACTGGCATGTGAAGTTGTGCATACGAGTTTTCATTTAATTTACGTCTCTAAAAGTCTAGTTCAAAGCTTAGTTATGTTGACAAAAAAAAAACTAAGTCCGATCTTGATGAAATATTACTGCTAACGAATTTTCTTTCGGATCATACACATGTTTAGCTATGTATTCCTTTTATAAACTTTATAAAGTATAACATCAGCCGATAAACTGATCTTTTTTTGCGTGTAGATATATTTAAAATGACACTCTTATTCAAAATCAATACAAACACATGTATAACAAACATAAATTTTGAGTAATAAGTCTTTAAATAGATAATACATTTATGGAAAATATTAATTACCGATAACAAGATGATTGTATCCGTGTATTTTATAGCTGAAAAAGGAAAAATATTAAATGATTGGTAAATGCTAAAAGATTTACTGTGATCTACTTTCGATCCATAAGGTAGAAATACCGTGTTTTCTGCACTTTTCTTTCAAATTTAACACTGTTTCTTTCATCAGAATCATTGTTTCGACATTTATTCATCCTCTTTGGTATATGAAAACAATTGTATTCATTGTGGTAAATCTTATTTGGGAGTTTTGAGAGTACATCGTTTAGATTCTATATTTACAGCAACAGCGCATCGCGTTTTTTTCATATAGAAAAAAACTTAAGTTTATAGGGGGCGTATTATCAACGATCGTACGCGCAAATATTATCGTAAGTTTGTCGTACGTCAAATTTACGATCGTAACCGCGTCTTACTAAGATTCGTAAACTTACGATTATCTTAACTGGTGCGTTAAAGTTACGACAGGTGAAACGCTCTCGTAAATTTCGTAAATATGGCGGCGTTGTTTGTTTTCGGCCAAAGAAGAAGAAAACAACGCACCTTTAAGGATCGCATTTCATCCTTAGATCATCTGTCAGATGTGGAGGTTGTGGACCGATATAGACTCTCACGAATCGCCATTATTTATTTGGAAGATAACCTAAGAAATGACCTTTCTACTCCTACAAACAGGTCACAATCGGTATCGTCTATGACGAAGGTAAAACTGTACTGGTACTCTTAAAAAAAAGACCGTCAGTTATATCTATATAACTTATTCAAAATTTCATTGAGTGCTTGAATTAACTCAATGCTTTTATATAAGTTTTATAAATGATGTATCAAAGTAGAGCAATATAAAGATACACCAGGTAGCATGTACTGTACTGTATGTATATGAGCAATAAAGACCTCAAAACGAAATGAGAATGACACAGCATTTTAAATAAACCTTTGCAAAAAACACATACCTTCATTGTCCATGTTATCCGATAATTGTGAAATATAGTAATAGTAAGAAGGCGAGTCCAGCAAACATCAGCAGGGCTCGCCACAAGAAATGAAATGCACCGTAAATCCTTCAAACATGTAAATATTTACAGCCATAAATTTCCAGATCAATAAGGTATTGGAAAAATACATTTCATATATAAAAGCAGACGTACTAAACAAGTTAGTGAAAAAAGGGGTTGAACGTAAATATGTATTGCTACGAAAAGCTCTTTTTAAAATTTAATATTTCTGTAAAAATACAAACTACTTAATTTGTGTAACAGGTGCTGGTTGGGCTTAGAGTTCTGTCTAAAGGAAATTTCTTATCAGAGGTAGCCGACCTGCACGGCATATCGAAGCAAACAGCGTCAAGGGTGTTGCATGAGTTTGTAGACGCTGTAAATCGAAATATTGACAATATAAGGTAAGTTACTTAAAGGATATAACTCAATCATTGTGTTATTTGTGTGCAATACCCCCCCCCCCCACCTTTCTTCGTCTATTTTTGTTTTTGCCCCTTGTCGTATACCTTAAATTACGAAGCGCGTTATATATATAAATATATATATATATATATATATATATATGCCATCATACTAGTAAAATGCACAATGCAGTGTGGATGGACCTTAAACATCACAGGTTATTTAACAGAGTTCTTTATTCTGTAATCACAGTATAGATTAACATATTTTTGAGTTTAACGCATTAGTAATGAAACACTTTCTTTTGCCAGATTTCCAAGAACACAACAAGAATTGGCAGAAGCAAAACTTGGCTTCTACAAAAGATGCAAAATTGCCAATATCGTAGGTAGGCAATACGTATAAGTAATGACTATATGACTTCATGCATACTAACTGATGGGTTGAAAGTTCGTATTTCTTAATAGTAGTATTTCGTACTCATTTATATTTAAATGATACAGGAACTTATTTCAATAATTTGAATTGAAATTGAAAAATGGTCCGACGGGAAAAGGTAATTCTCTGATGAAAGGTGCACACCAATCTGTTATTTACTTGATGTATTTTAATATAGGTGCAGTCGACGGAACACTCGTCCCTATCATTGCCCCGAAAGACAGTGGCGAAGCCTACATATGCCGGAAAGGATTCCATGCTATAAATGTGATGGCTACATGTAGCCACGACAGAAGGTAAATCGTTTTATTTGATTAATACCTATATATCTAGGTAATGAGATCATCTATCGGCATTCTGTAATTGTCGACCTTAATATTTAATCATTGCATTTTGAGATCGTTTTAGCCCTTTTCCTATTATATATTAGGTTCATCGACATTGTCGCCAAGTGGCCAGGGTCGCAGCATGATTCTTCTGTCATGAACACCTCGTCGTTGAAGGTAATGGCTATATGACTGAATAAGTAAGCCATGTATTTCATACAAGAGTTCTGCTGGCATTTGTTTATCTATTTGGAAACCCTTGGAAAAACAATTAGAATCATGATAGGTCCATGTATCAAACCTAAGAACTTTTCTTTCTACTACTGTACTTGTTTATCCTTTAAATATTAACCAACCTCAAACTTTTAGGTGCACATATTTTGACAGTTTACGTGACACACGTTATTTTCTGCTTAGAAATGCAAGACATACTGATTTTTAAAACCACTTCTTGTCCATTATCTAACACAGGAACACATGGAGAGTGGGAGGCCAGGGATGCTGCTGGCTGATAGCGGTTATCCACTCACTACCAGCCTGCTAACTCCGCTTGCTAATCCCGTAACGCCTGCTGAAGCAAGATATAACAACGCGCAGAGCAAGGGAAGGATGGTTATCGAGCAGAGTTTTGGAATCCTGAAAGGAAGGTTTCGGTGGGTTATCTCAATCCTTCCACCATACACCTCATCGAACACAGACTTTATAGTTGAACCTTATTTTAGATTTGAACACTCTTTATGTTTACTCGCCCATCTACTAATGCATTTTATACGACACTGTTTCTTGTTACGATCCGTAACATCACCATTATGTTTACAATTTACAGATGTCTCCACAAAACCGGCGGTGTGTTGAGTTACAGTCCCGAAAAGTCGTGTGCAATTTTTATGGCATGTGCCAGGTTGCACAATATGTGTTTGGATTGGGGTCTGACACTGGACGATGCCCAAGTAGTGGACCCAGGCCAAGATGCTATGGAGGCCTGGATGGGACAACCAGGCTTGCAGGTGCAAGAACTGCGACGACGAGTTGTGAACACTTTTGTGTGAAATTGAACGTAGTTTGTTTGTTCCATTTCCTTTAATTTAAATAGTTTGTGATCGCTTTGTGTTAATACATGATGCAAAGTATAATACAAATGAATGTGTGCACTTACTAAGTGATGTAAAAGTAAACAACAAATATACAGTATTGTGACCTTTACATGGAAGTTATTGGTTGCAAATGGACTGAACATGTTGCCCTGATTAACAGAGTGATCATTTTGTACAAGTATTACAATTAACTGTTATTCAAGTCATATATGTAATTTATGCAATTGATATGAATTGTCAAAATGGAACAAATAACAAAGAAATGCCAAAACAAATCATTCGTTTTCCAAAGTCCCTTTTTAATGCTGGCATATCCGCAATGTTAACACATTTGTAAACATTCAACAAGACGGCGTTTTAAAACAACGTATTAAAGCCATATTTTTTATTCCACCATGCAATTTTGCAAACCTAAGATTTGAGCTAATTTGCTTATTATTTAACAAATAGGATCAATTTTCATACTTATAAGAGATGTGTTCATTCAAATAACCTTAAAGCGTTTAAATGTATGAAATTGGGAGAATATTTCTTCATTTTCTTAAAGCTGCACTCTCACAGATTTACCGTTTTGATAACTTCTTTATTTTTGTTTTGGTATTTAAATTAACAATTTGTTTGCTTATATCTGTATTCCAGTAATGTAACAATGATGACAAACAATCAGCTTGGTTTCATAAATCCTGTTTTATGGCTAAAAGCGTTACTTACAGTTAAAGGAGAATGCATTAATTTAAACATATTTTTTTAAACTTAATTACAAAAATCTGCGATCTGATTTCTTTATCAGCCGTCTTATAGCATTGGTTTCCTTGCATTTTCGCATAAATTTGCTTGTTCCAAAACAGAATATAAAATTAATTGTCAAATGATTCAATCTGTGAGAGTGCAGCTTTGAGGTTTTACATAAATACCTAGTTTTTTTACCCAAGTTCCTATTCTAATCAGGTGCAGGAAAAAATTGCCTTAAAATTATGACATAAACATAACAACATATAAATATCACATATTTTTTACGAGCAATTTAAGGGCTATTTATTGACAGTATATACCCCATGGATGGGGGCACTCTTATTAAATACACCACCCTCCTACAGAAGCAAATTTGGGATTCAAATTAGCAAAACAAACACGCGCCCATACACTTTTTAAATAATTGCCCCCCCCCCCAATTTTATATGTTTTACTGGGGTAACCCTAAATAAAACCTCTTTAACACAACAAATATACAATTATGTCAACAACTTAGACTATCACAGTAGCATTATGCAAAAGTGCAGTACATTGTAAAATTGTAACAGGTAAATGGGATAAGAACTAAAAGACATTAAGATATTTATGATATCACCCATGTCATTTTAACCATAATAACAAATCAATTATGCACAACATTACACACAGAACATCATACAACATAATTATGGTTCCATAGTCAATCAGAGGCCATAATTTGTATAAAGGATAATATGGAGTTATCTAACCTCATTATGTGATGGCTCTGAACATTTGTGCGAAGCATTAAGTCAATTGAATGAATGGTATTGGAGTTTTAAGTGAAAATCCCAACTTGCCCTAAAATTTAACCTGCACTAAAACTTTAACCTAAGTCAATCAGGGGTATAACGTCTAGAACTATAAGTCACATTCCGAGGGCTAAACTTAAAGCTGCACTCTCACAGATTTACTGTTTTTACAACTTTTTTTTTGTCTGGGAAAGAGCAATTTTTTGCGTAAATGTCTGCAAACCAAAGATAAAAGATTGCTGACAAAAGATCTGCCGATCGCAGATTTTCATATTTCCTTTCGAAAATTAATGTTTTATGGCTTTGTGACGTAATACGTTAATTAATATTACATTTAAGATATAATTAAGATTTAATTAAATGGATATATGTCTACATACTGTATGTTTAGTAATGTAGGGCATATTTGATTGTCATTTGAATATGGAAGTGGTTGACAGTCGACCTGGTACAAATGTACAAAATGGTCATGTTAATTACAAAAACGTGTATTCCTTGGGTTGTTAAGCTGTCATATTTATATAACAAAGTAGCACTTAAGTGAGGGGTTTTCGATGTGAAGACAGAAGGGCTATGGAAGGCAAGGAAAGCGGTCTTGGGTCCTTAATGGACGGCAGTTAGGATGCGGGATTACCTTAAATGTCATGCTGTATTATATACTGATTATTATAATTAGAAAGAACGTTGAACAATTAAGAACTAACATTCGAACGGTTGTTGTTTAATAGCTTAAAGACTTCCAACAAGTTAAGTGAACAGTAGCATTACGTGACAGCTTAAACCGCTTCTAACGGTTTAAGATAAAAGCATAAAACATCAATTTTTGAACTTAAATGTAAAAGTGCGATATAATTTTTTGACAGCCATCTTATATAACTAGTTTTCATGCATTTTCGCAAAAGTAGGCTTGTTCCAAGACAAAAAATAAAAAAAGATGTCAAAACATTCAATCTGTAAGAGTGCAGCATTAAGACAGTTGTAACGTCTTATTTTTGCACCGTCTTGAACTAAGCCCGCCGAGTGTACTTTTAGAACGCTGTAAGATTGAAGAATTGTATTTCAGATTTCAATAACTCACTGAGATTAATGAAACATTCCTCTTTATGAACTAGTTATGCGTCTAGTCCTTTGTAGTTTTATACTTTTATAATATACACATGTACGCATTGAACTGTAGTCAACACAATCACGTTTCAGCTGATAGGTTTCGAAATGTGGATGTATTCATTGGACTAGTACGAGAAAGGCCCTATTCCCTGGCTGGATTCCTAGACATTTCATAATCAAATTAAATATTTTAATAAAATATCACAAAAAATCACAAACTTAAATCTGAATCTCACTCTCAACTTCTTTTACCTCATAAAGGTATAGTGTGATTAAAATCTCATCTTTCGTGATATTAGGGCAAGTACAGGTTTTAACCACTTTGAATCGGTTCACAAATCATAAATTGTATGCAAATACTTGGAATAGAATCTAATAACATGAGTGCTATGTTTAACGTATATTGTTTTTGTTTAATTGTAGTATGTATTTCTAAATCAAATGTACAACCAACCAATGATACAATATATAAAGCAAACGATTATGTTGATTAATGCACTATTAAACCAAGGGTGTTTTCTTTGTCAGTTTCAAAACAAACCAACACGATTAATTATTTGCAGCCTAAAACAGTGTGTGTTTACCAAGTGATAAATGACGTCATATATGCTACGTCGGAAGGCAACAATTTACCTAAATTAAAGAATAAAATCAAAGATAACTTTTCTTAACTACACCAATTTAAATAAAACAAAGGGCGGTCTATGCTGCTTACAGAGTCCCGCTGTCGTGTTATTACAGAAGTTTGATAAGGTGATTAGTTTCATCAAACACTTGGACAAACCTGCTTCCAAAATTGTTTTGACAGTGCTCCGTCAGACGGCCGTATTGTGAAAAAGGTTTGTCGAAGTGTTTTAAAGAACTAAACTCTCAATCAAACTCAAGTAAAAGACCGAAGGGCGGGGCTCCGTTGGCAGCGTAGACTGCGCTATATTTCATATAAAATGGTGAAGAAATAGTGAAGTTATCCTTGTTTAAAGTCTTCATCCGAAGCAAAATATTGCCTTCCGACGTAGCATTTATGACGCAATTTATCACGTGGTATACATACAAACACTGTAAAAGCTTTAATTCGATAAGACAGCGATAACAACCGTCCAATTAATTTGACAAAAAGTATGTTCTTAGTTCGCTTTGCTTTAAAGTTTAAAATGATTGTGAATCCATGCTCAGACATGGTTCTTTTCTGGTTTTAGACTTGCGTTATTGATTTTGTCAAATCGGCGACCAGACGTTTTTTTAAATTTTAATCCGGTAAATTGAATGTCTTGAAAAGAGGTTTCGGGAAATACTTAACCCATCTGGGATGCGAACCGTACTAATTATAGAGCGGTTCAGAAATATTTAGCGAAATAGCTAACAAGCGCAACTGGACTTCCGAATGGGCGATCAGTTTATCAACAGCAATACTCATTGAAACTGAACAGTATATTTGGAAAACAAATTTCAATATCATTCACTAAATCAGTATCAATATTTCGTTTCGTATTTTATACAAATTGGTATAGTTATCTAGAACTTTTATGCAATGTGTAAATATAATAAGTAATTTATCGAACTGAATTGTATACGGATACTCATATGCATTTTATCTATTTTATTTTATCTCTGACCTTATTCAAAACATGGTATGTAAAACGAAACGAAAACAAGGTTAAGGTGTGTTTCTTTTTTTCTTGCTATTCAACATTTCGAAAAGGTTATTTGACTTCTTCACGTTCACCCATTCTTGTCCTCAGTGATCACTATTCCCGTTATATATCAAACAAAGTTAGGGAATAGGGAATGTAATTTAAATCGAGATGTACTGAGAGATTAACATTTTGTTTCTGCCTAATCAACTTTTTAATGATTTTTTCATATTGATAATATTAATGTAATTCGATATAATAATATTTTTTAAATGAATATACTTTTATTCATATCTATAACGTGTGTTTGTTCTTTCAAACATAAGGTTCCATTACATAACATCTTTTTTCTTGAAGAGGGGCAGTTTTTGTTAAAATTCAGTATTTTCTTGTTTAAGAATCTATTGTTGTATGCATAACGACCTAGATTCATCACTCACCTCAATAATTATTTCACAGGGCGCACATGGCATAATGTTTAAAGAACATCCTTTGTTTATGTACTATTATTGCCTTTTTGGAAGGTAAGTCATGGAATTTATCACAAAACTTTAGGCTTTATTGTTGAAGATTCACTTTAAACTTATACAAAACCTTCTATGTAATACCTGATAGCGTCAAATTAATGTTATTAATGATACAGTGCATGGCAAACACAAAGAATCCTAAACTACTTAAGGCGAATTCTTTTATAGTTATTAATTCATTATCATGAACAAAAATGGCCAGCATTCAGAAACAAGCCAATTAAAAGGAATGCGGATCGTTAAAAGTAGTTCATAAATGTTTTTTTCTTTTTCAGTAAAGTGTATTTTGAACGTAAATCAAAAAAGCAAATGAAAAAATAGTATTGATGTGAAAGCAATTCTATATATAAAATTCATTTTGTTAATAGTAAGGTCGTGTCAAGTTAAGAAATTTAAAAACTTTCTTTCTCGTCATCGCCCAGTTATATTTGTTAATTTTCAATACACGGCATTGTAACATATTTAGTTGAGTTTAACTTGGTATCATTACCATCGCAGCTTTCATAGTTATGTCCCCTCGGCACACATTGAAGTTATTCTTATGGAATGACCCGTCACAGTGAACTCGTTTAATCGTGCTCATAATGCAGAATATGGTATATATTGCAAGTTCAAGTCAGGTTGTTGCCGCCGACCTGGCTTGATCTTTACTTTATGGTTCACAATGTGTGCACATGAAGCGTGCTTATTAGGTCTATGTAGGTATTGTGGTCAAGCTATATAATAATAATAATAATAATAATAATAATAATAATAATAATAATAATAATAATAATAATAATAACAACTTTATTTAACGAAGGTTACATACTAAGTGTACAATCATTACAGACATACTACTTATTTCCAGCATGGCCTTCACACAAAAAGTATTACAAAAACACATGTACTATACATATTAAGCAACATACAAAACATACATTCACACTATCACTATCATACATTTCTTCGACAAACACAACTCAGTTTAATATGATGATTATAAATTGCAATAATTTCATACTGTAAATAATGTAGATATATTCAGCAAAACCACATTCAATCAATATATTTACATATTTGGTAGTATCCATTACAAGTTGTTGCAAGAATGTCATATACGTACATTAACACAATTCATGTAAACAATGAACTATTTATTATAATGTGATTTAAATAAAGTGTCAAGATTTTTTGTTCATGTGATAATTAAATTATTTAATTGAAATATCATTCGTTTGTGTGGACTGTCGGATTGTACACGTCGCTGGAGCTAAGTGCATTATAAATACACGCTTGCCCTGTATTTCCATGTAACTTGTAGATAATGTTCGACGCGTTGTATGTGATTGTCTAGTTTTATTCATCATTATATTTATATATTTGATTACATCTAATCAAGCGCTTATAGACGATCAAGTAGCTTCTTTATGAACACATAACCCACGAGTGGAACTGGGTCTACGGGAGACTACTTGCTTTGAGAGTTAATCTGGTGTTAGGTTGCCATGTATACTATCAAGTAGCTTCTTTATGAACACCTAATCCACGAGTGGAACTGGGTCTACGGGACACTACTTGCTTTGAGAGTTAATCTGGTGTTATGTTGCCATGTATACTATCAAGTAGCTTCTTTATGAACACCTAATCCACGAGTGGAACTGGGTCTACGGGACACTACTTGCTTTGAGAGTTAATATGGTGTTTTGTTGCCATGTATACTATTAAGTAGCTTTTTTATAAACACCTAACGCACGAGTGGAACTGGGTCTACGGGACACTTCTTGCTTTGAGAGTTAATCTGGTGTTATGTTGGCATGTATACTATTAAGTAGCTTCTTTATGAACACCTAATCCACGAGTGGAACTGGGTCTACGGGACACTTCTTGCTTTGAGAGTTAATATGGTGTTATGTTGCCATGTATACTATTAAGTAGCTTCTTTATAAACACCTAACGCACGAGTGGAACTGGGTCTACGGGACACTACTTGCTTTGAGAGTTAATATGGTGTTATGTTGCCATGTATACTAAAAAAATGGAATTTTTAAGGCAATATTGCAATTTGAAACATTATAACATGTATGAAATAAATTCACTCGCGTTTACGATTTGAAGGAAAACACATAGTTACATATCATGTTTGCATAATGTTATCGACGGAGGTTAATGCCAGTAAGTAAATAGTAAACTTACAACATAACTGCGAAACACAAAGCTATTAAGTGCAGTATTTGATGTGATCATTTTGTTGGCTGTTAACTTTCCTCCTTATTATCAAGCACTACATCAATGTCAAGTTTAAGAGATAACCATATCGGTATCTTTATACAGCAGTTTGGTAGTGCATAAATCAAACACTTATCGAAGAGTAAGCTACAAAATGTCAAATACTTGTTATAAGCAAATCTGGCCCTGATTTTTTTATGAGAAATACATTCGATAAGTCCTACATACATAAATACACCCAAAATATGATTAATTTAATAGTCTGCGTCAGGTCTTCCAGTTCAACTTGCTGTCACCCAAGCGTTTTTGCGTATGTAATTTTAAGGCGTTTGCGCCAATAAAGCCATTATTCGAGGGTTTTTCAACTGAACCTAGTTCAAATGACATTTTACGCATCAAATGGTGCAGCTGTACACGAATTTTCACAAGAAACAAGGTCTTGCAGTAAAACTTAGATCAAATTTTGTAATTATGTGTACTCGTAGAAATGCATTTAATATAACTTACCCGTTTTGAGGATACAATTTGACTAAATAAAGTAAAAGTCCATGTTAAAATACGCACATTTATTCAACAGGATTTCAAGTCATGAAACTGGGCCGAAACGGACCAGGCAGAAATGGGCTGTGTGTCAAATTGACCTAATACCATGTACGCCAGATCACTTTTGAGGAATTGACAAAATACCAACAAATAAAGCAATGTGTTGGAAATGATATTTCCCCTGTTTCATCTCCAGAGCAGTCCCCATCCGTATAAACTAATTCCGCAGTTCATTTTACGAGAACGTAGCACGTAATATTTCAGACAATATCCACGATCATGCTTTATGAAATGGAACACAAACTGTGCGTGTTATGTGACGACTGTTTTTCGTTTGAATGTTGTACACAGGTACAATTGCTTTAAATGTGTAATTGAATGATGTGACAAAATGACATTTTTCACCACTCTGTTCGAGATGTTAAGTTAACAATGACGTTGTCATAGAAAACTAGGACGATATAGTCAATGATTTGGGTTGAGTTTAAAACCTCCCACATATATTAAGTTGGCAATATTTCTTTTAAAATGTTTTATATTTGAAATGTTTTGTTTCTCATAATAGACAAACTGACATATTTTATTTTAGGAGAAATGAAGGTTGTTGCTTTAAATCCTTCAACATTTGAGGTTTTTAAGACAAATTGCAGTATAAACTTTCATATTTGGAAGTATTTAAGAATTCAATAACTCACAATTGAACGTTAGATGAAAATTCTGCCATTTTTCCATCTTAATATAAAGATGCTGTGATTCTCTATAAACTTTTCATCCACAGTTTTAAAGACGAAAAGCTAAATTTCTTATCACGAGTCAACATTTGTAACATTTGTATTAACTTAAGTACAAGAGCATGTATCTATCGATGCCTTATCCGAAAAAAGTGTTATTACTGATGTATGGCATATTTTACCCTTATACGTATATGTTCCTTGGAATAAAAGGAATCGACCAGAAGACGAACTACTTGTATGACACATCCATAGTATTATTAATATTCGTTCATGCCGATAGTTGCAAAGATATAAAAATTACTTATAGCTTGGTATTATGAACTAAATAGATGAAGCGCGTTACTTAAATGTATGTGTGATATTTTAGCATCAGGTGGTTGAACGGGGATTAAGGATTTTTATTGCGTAAAAACTGAAGTAAAACTTGTGACACCTGCTACAAGAAAATATTACATAATTGAGTGTGAATTTCTTGATATTTGCCTCCGACAAAGACTCGCTTATATCTACTTGGAAGTTGTTTCAAATGTTACACTATCTTGTCACTGATGATACTTTATTATTAAATATAATGTGATCGTAAGTGTAGTGTAAACTAATACAATTAAGATAAGCTATTTAAACCTTTACATGTATAAATGTCTGATGGTTCCGTGGTCTAGTGGTTACACACTTGGCTGTCATATCAGGGGTCGTAGCATCGAATTCCCATCGCAGCACTAAACAAATACTAATCGTCTTCCGGGTGGTACATTGAACGGGGGTCCCGTGATACTATGGTGTTATCATTTAGGTGATTTCATATTGGCCTAGTTCTTTGTCCGAAGTTAGCTGTATTTGCCTGAGCCCAAAAGGCAAATACAGCTGACCGAGGACAAATATTTTGGCCAATATGAACTCACCTAATAAATAAGTATTTTATTAATTAACTATTAACATTTTGGTTGAATATATTCTTTTAACTTATCTTTAGTTCACATTGAAGCCGTATTTATCCCTTACTCATTCATGGTGTCTTAACTTTGCTGATTTTGACATGCATCCTTAAAGTTACATTGCACATATTTATGAATAAAGCACTGTACATCGTAAGGAAGCATGTCTTTTCGTCTTAATTTCGTAAATTGTTTGCTAAAACGTCAAATGTTTCACCTTCGTCGTCCATTTTGTTGGTGTAAAAAATCATAATAGTCGTAAAATCCACCAACGGGTTAAATACAACTGTAATATCAAACCGTACAAAGTGGTTTAATAGTCAATAGGTTCAAGAATTCCTAATAGAGTTATACGAAGCACAAATTTTTCAAAATAGTCGGAAAACGGAAAACAAAATGGCTACCTTTAAAAATAATTTCCAGCATATTTCTCATATTAGGCGAGTTTCGACAGCCAATGGAAATGGCCCATTTCTCCAATCCTATATTACACGGGGGATGAGCAAAAAAGTCACGTGACCACAAATGCAAACGCCAGTAGTATTTTGATCGTCAATCAAGGTAAGTTTCTTATCGATAATTTTGTTATACGCGAGAGTTCGTTCAAATGACATAGCGCAAAAAAGAATGCATTGTCTTGTCTTTCGATCGGTGTATTGGTCACCATTCATGTCTGCATAGTTTCTGGGAACACTTCGATACAAATTGTGTCCATGAATGCAAACGCACGTAGGTAGTGTTTTAATGTCACATATTTTGATAAATTGCCACATTTTATTCAAATGTTTGTTTTTCAGTTGTTCAATAATTGTTTTTAATTGTTTTATGAATAATTTGAGCGATGCAATATGTACAAAAAATGCATTTTCTGAAGTATTTCAAATTTGGCAAACGTACGTAGTCTACCTAAAATGGCAAACGCACGTAGGCATCTTATAATAAGGGGCAAACGAATATTTCGTTAGCCTTTAAAAACTGAAAATGTGTTCAAGATATTGAAGATATTTATCCGCTTTATTATTAAATATCCATCATAATGAAAGTTATATAAATTTATGATACGTAACAAACATTGACACGATATTATGCGGGAGTGTTGCGGGAAATATGAGTTCTCGAACAAACTCTCATCCGGCCATACCGGTGGTATACAGACTTGACTAACTTAACAATGCTTGTAAAATGTTTATCTCGAACATTTAGAACAGCTGTTGTAATGTCACATTTCAGGAACCACACGTTTGATACAAAGAGTCGGAGTACAGTGCAGTATGGGACTGTTTTGATAAACAGAAATGCATTACAGAAGGGAACCATTGGTGTGTGCTGGGAGCGGGCCAGACGCAACGATTCTAAGATGCTTGTAACAGATCGCATGGGGATAAACGTTTCATTTGAACATAATTTAAACATCTTTAATGAACCTTTTATTTAACCATTCTTCATGTTGTGATGATAATACTGTCATGATAATTGTTAATGACAGATATTGTGATAATGATAACCATAAAATGATATTGCGATGATACAATGACAATGTATGCTCTACCCGGAACAATGTTTATATCACTGAAAATACTCTTTGAACTGTATATATAAGTGCTGTTTTACAGAAATAAAGACATTATAATGGAAATGTTCTTCATTTATTCTATAACTGTATATCTTAGATTAGTTTTATACATTGAATAAAATGATTGACAATAAAAGCAATCACAGATAATCAGATAAAATCAAAGATAAGTAATCAAATAACATAACGATTCATTAATAAACAATACTTTTGTTATGATCTGCCTGAGATTCTACTTTCTTCCACATCAGATAAGTTGACCTAAAAATTTGGCAAGGGCCAAGATAAAACAAGTACCCGTATGGAATTCATTTTTTTTTCAATCGTCATCACACAATTACCTCCCTTGTAGACGACTGTCGTCTGTAGCATCATGGAAACATTGTCTCATGGCAATTTTATAAATCAAAATTGATTATTTCTCGCTTCAAATAGAGCAATAGAAAAGTTTTCGCGCTCCATTCAAGAAAGAACTATAAATATTTAATCATAACATAAACATAATCTGAATCACTGCACGCATATCCATAACAACCACGAATTGATACAAATCTATACGCGCATTATATTCACTACGCACAAAAGATTTCCATGTTTTTCCAGGATCATCGCCGCTCGTGTAAGATAGGTTCATCACACCCCTCTCGCAGGGTGTTTTGCAGAAACACGGTAAACCCCGCTTCCGCAATACACTCTATGTTCGGGTTGGGATGAACCTTGCACTCTCGGCCATGAAAGATACTTATTATCTAAAATTTGATGTTTTATTTGGTGTGTTTAATAACTTTTGCTTGCACAATCTACTTCTATGCCGATAACATTTCCCACATTCAGCGCACTGGTATGATTTCTCGCCAGTATGGCCGTCAATATGAGCCTTCAGGTCTATTTCTCCTCCATTGAAATCCCACACATGTCGCACGTATAACGTGTCGTGCCATCTTCTCCTCGCCAGTGCCTGTTCAGGTACGTATGTGTGGTGAGTTCCTGCATGCATTTCGGGCACAGAAACTGCTTATTGGATCCATGTGTGATGCACCTGTATAAATACATGTATGCCTTTAAAAGTATGCAATTAAAATACTTGAAATTGCAATATTTTTGTAACCTTTAATAAAAACGCCTGAGCTTGTGACTGGTAGATAATTGCTTAATTTTAGAATAATATAGAATAAAACAAGAATAATATAAGCATTTTTTAATACTATGATACACTTTCATATGGCGCGTCAAGCTCTCCGTGGTGTATAACTGTTTCTAACAGCATGTAAATGCTTTTACACCGTCATGGCGGCGCTCATGCAATTTCAGCCCTCATGTCGTTTTCAACGCATTCCCACAAACGTGGCAAACAAATGACATCACTGAAACAGACACTGCCATTCATTTATTAAGCGCCACTTGATTTACTTCGCAAAATATATTACACAAATTGTTTGTTAAAAGAATATCACATGTAAAGACATTTTCATAAAAAATACGTCTCGTGCAAACAAACGCTTATTAAAATCTTAAAAAATGGCTTATCTAGCTAAGTAAAACGACATAAAGCGTTTCACTTTCCCTTATGCATATGACCGTAAGGATTATGATCATAATAATAATTAAATATAAATTCAAAAATATGAAAAGAATAAAATGTTTTAAAAGCTTTCGACATATACGATAACTCATTATTATTATTATATAAGATGCCTACGTGCGTTTGTCATTTTAGGTAGACTACGTACGTTTGCCTTATAAAAATGCCAACGTGCGTTTGCCAAATTTAAATACTTCAGAAAATGCATTTGTTTGTACAAATTGCATCGCACAAAATATTCATAAAACAAATAAAAGCCATTATTGAACAACTGGAAGTCAAAACAATTGAAAAAATGTGGCAATTTATCTTAATATGTGACATTTTAACACTACCTACGTGCGTTTGCATTCATGGACACAATTTGTATCGAAGTGTTCTCAGAAACTATGCAGATATGAATGGTGACCAATACACCGATCGAAAGACAAAACAATGCATTATTTTTTGCGCTATGTCATTTGAACGAACTCTCGCGTATAACAAAAATATCGATAAGACACTTACCTTGATTGACGATCAATCGAGCAAAATACTACTGGCGTTTGCATTTGTGGTCACGTGACTTTTTTTGCTCATCCCCGGTGTATTAGGCGAGTTTTGTAGGCAATCAAAACGGGGGAAACTCATATAAGGCGAGTGTTGTTGATATTGGCCGAGTTTGGTCGATATTGAGCGAGTTCTGGCATATATTGTCTTCAATTGTCTGGTATTGGTACAGCAATTGTCTCTGTATCTCGTCAAATACGTAATAGTTGATTAAAAAGTGCTATATACTGGTGCACGTAAAAGAATCAGGGTAGCGCTAACCAGGATTACATTTTGTCTTTTTACTGTGCTCCGAAAAACCTAATATGACTAACAATCTTATCGGAGCACTTGACGAATAAGCCTTATCCAAGTGCGAGTATAAGTAAACACACACACGCACGCACGCACGCACGCACGCTTGATTTGAAGAAGCGATCAAACCAGACCCGGGAACGTTCCATTTAAGCACTACCAAGATTTCGCCATGGTTTTGTGGGCTTTAGGCCCTGGAGAAAAAACAACAACTAAACATATATCATTTAAAATACCCAAAGTGAATTTAGAAATATATGGTATTTGAATATTTAGGTAATATTTGTTGTAATAAAACTGGCTGCAATCACTAAATTTAGTAATTGTCAAAACCTACACACATATATTGTTTGAATAGTGTTTGAAGTTTTACACGATTTGCAGACATCCTCTATATGATCAAGGCTTGATGAACTGTTACATATATATACACAATGTCAATACACTACCATTTTTTTTACCACTACAATGATTTAATTCCCTTGGTCCCTCGTAAATATTTCTTAAAGATTATTTGATTTTCTTTCAAATTCACATTAACGTTGCAATGCTATGAACGTATTAAAATAAAGTACTCTTTCAATTCGCACTTTTTATACAGTATAACACCATACGTTCCAATTTGTAACTCCGACATATTAATTTCTTGAATATGTTATATTAAAAAGTAGTACATACGATACCTGATTTCGATATGCGTTACTAAAGTATGTAGGCCTAATACAATACATTAGTCCTATATTTCCGCATGTGCTGTATAGCTGTGCAAAATAAACTATTTGTGAACAGTGACACCCAGCTATAAAAAGATGGAATAACAAACGTTATTCAGTACACATTATGGACCTTTTTTATAACTTGAAATATTGTTCACGACTGAAACATTAGTTATTTAGCTCTGGTATGTTCTTCGATAATATAATGTTGTTCCGATATTTTATGAAGACACTCGTTAAATAAATACATTAATATTAATGCTAAATTTCGGAGACGGTTTATGAACACAGCATATATTTACGTTAACCATACTTTTCATACATGCATCTTTAAGCAAATAATATCATGTTTGAAGCCCGATGTTAGTTTCTAATTTTCGACGACATATCATGTAACAAATGAAATTCCTCGCCATGAACATGAAATCCTGGGAAACAATTATGTATTGCCCAATACAGAATGATGTCTAAGACGCTAATACATATTTGTTCTCGTTACATCCCCTTAATATCCTAATTCAAAAATTGGATGTTTTGCTGCAACAATTTTAAATCAAGTTCAAATTATTCCGTTTTTTATATCCAATAAAACTTAATTAATAGGGACTGACATTTGCTGGTACTCAACGATATTTACTTTATATATATAACACTGATGACATTTGATGGCAATGTTGAATTAGATGATAAAGTATTAAAGAGGCTTTTGTTTCCTTGCATAAACTTTCTTCTTCGTTTTCTCCTTTGTAAATCTTCTCATGTTTTATGTTGGGCTAATAGTTAGCTTTTTGAAGTTTATAGATAATTAAAGATGATACGAAGCATACTGGTAGATGAATAGTTGCGTAAATATGTGGTTTATATCAGGGTGTATTGCAATCACTTTCCACACTAGCTTTTCGTTTTTCGGTGGTCTATAATATGGTCATGGACTGTCGAAGTTGAAAAAGATACTGCTAATTTTAATCACAATGAAAAATTCATGAACATAATCATTGATCGCATTTTTTCCTGCATTTATGCTGTATAAATGCAGTAGGGCAAGCGAGCAAATGACCAAGAAGCGTAAGCGCGCTTTGTGGAGATTGCTTGCGTGACACACAGGTGTATGCAATACAAATTGCGATCAATCCTTAAATAAACCAGACTATTCTAGAACATAGTATAAAAGCTTACGAGGATATAAAACACTTGTGCATAAATAAGAATATTCTGGAATATAGTATGTACAATAATAGTAAACGGTGTTACAAAACTATAGTACATACATAATATATTCAAGAACACGGCCTATTCAATGCATATTAATGAACGATATTATAAAACCATCTTAAATAAATAAGAATATTCTGGAATTAAGAAAATACAACGATTATAAACGATATGTATTAATATTCTAGAAAATTAAAATATATGATATTAATAACTATCTTAAGAATTATCTGGAGCATATTACTGACTACAATATTAATAAACGATATTATAAAACCATATAATATCACTAAGAACATTCTGAACTTACATTATACAATGTCGATAAACGATAAATTAACACAATCTTACATTCGATATAATATTCTGTAATATAGAATAAAGATAAACGATATATTTATCATGTGATTTCGATCCGGATAGAAATATCTGACCTGATATTAGGGCACTCGCCTTAGCCGGTATCGAGGCTTACCGAGGGTCGGATTTTCTATCCTGACCGCACAATATTAATTGATATTTTTATTTGCATACCTAAAATTACCAATTTGTGAAAAAAATGACGTAGTAAACAATTTTGTGTACATGTAACCAAAGAAACGTGTGACGTTGTTTACTGACGTCATTACTCGTAGTAAATTTAACTGTTGACCTGAAATATCGCATTTTTGACGATTATTTATTTTCATTTTTAATAAAAAGTCTTGCATACTTTTACATTTAAATTCTCATTTTTTTAAAATCATACACTTAAAGAAGCAGGAAGTGGTGCGTTGTTGCACGTGAAACATCTGGAATGGGGCTGCCAGAACGGATACATTCTCTGGAAATACCTATCCATTGAGGAAGAACATAACATATTTTAATATTAATTTTATTGCTTCAACTTCTACTACCACGACACTACCACTACTCCTTATAATACGACCTCTACTCAAGTGCTCATTTTTGAAATAAATCTTACACTTAAAGAAAAAAGAGGTGACGCCTTGTTGCGCGTGAATTCACTGGAAATACCTATCCGGTGTGCGAGAAAAATACCCATCTTTTAATATTATTTTTATTTCTTCAACTACCGACTACCATGACCACTACCCCTACTACTACGACCGCTAATACTTATTATTGTACTACCGCTTTTGCGTCTACTTTTATTTCTACTAATTTTACTACCTCTACAGCTGCTTCTTCAAATACAACTAATACATTTTTACAGTACTTTATACACTTATCATCAAAAAAACAACAAAAATTCATTTTCTTCACTTGGAGCTCAATTTGCAGTATTCGAGAACCATTCGTCTAATAAAGAAGAATGACTAGTAACCAACACAGTTATTATACTACGGGTAGGATAATTGTTTGTTTTGACGGACGCAATTCCTAGTTAAATATGCATCGCCTTTTCTTTGAACAAAAAATGACTTTCCGATGTGTTTTTTTTATTTTTTTAAACGCTGGATATCGTTCCATGTTTTGTTTAAGGGTACAGTTAGTATGTAAGTGATATCTACAGCAAAAATAATAGACAGTGCAACGCATGCAAATGAAATCAGTCAAAATTTATTCAGCCGCCAATTGCTTTCATTTTTAAATACAAATGAGTGTCTGGCGGAAATAAATCTAAACATTATTGTTTCTCTTCTTTATATATTAAACTATGTAACATGGAGTTTAATTCTCAATACTGCGTCAGATGCACCATGATTGACATAATAACACAACCATTTTCAAATTCAAACTCAATTACACATGTTTTCAGTGTTGCTTTGGGCAATGGCTCGTTGAATCAAAACGGTTTTATCACGCAACCTCTTTGCGTTAGTTAGTGTTTGTAAATCTTGTTATATTAAATGAATTTGGTTAATCTTGTTAAATTAATATATTTTAGAGGAAATGTCTTTCTAAATTTTGCAAATAGTGTCAAAGGTATGAAAAACCCCGTCTATGTTTCAATGACATAGTTCATATGACGTCATTGATATGTGAACAAATAACACCCCAGGTACCAGGTTGTGTTTTATTAATATTACTAACACAACAATGAACGTTTTTTTCCAGATATTTTGCACATAGCTTTAACAGCCTGAACATTGATCTTACTTATTCTTCTAAGAAACGAATAAGCACATTGAAAGCTTTAAAATATTGAATTTGTTAAGTATTTATGGATATGAAGACACGCTATGGAGCAATATTCTACAACTTTATGTAGCCAATCTGAGACTAAGTGTCTGCTGTCTTTTGAATTTTCATTTCCATCAAAATGAACAACTCATTAAAAGGTACACGCAATAACACCGGATCTAGTTTTTAAGCGGTCTCACTTGATAACATATTTAAACACACATGCACGTTGTGTGTAAAAATAAGCGCTAATTTGGGCTCTTTGCTCCAAAAATGCCATCTGCTAACAAATCTCTAAACTTTCCAAAAACTCGTTTATGTAGTACGGTTGTGAAGCGTGGCAAAGAGGTAAAAGAGGGCACTCAAAGATTTACGTTAAAACCTGATAAAGAATTGCAGGGACCATTCCAGTCTTTATCCTAATTTAGGAAGACAGTAAAGTATTGCACTTATTCAATAGAATTGGTTGTTTGAATAATTGAATAACGCTTAGAAATGATTTTATGCATGGTGAGATAATTATAAACCCTTCGTTAAGTTAGCAAAATGTATATAAGCTACAGTTAAGTCCCTTTGATATATCGAATTGTATACTGCGTAGTCCGTTACTAAACGTACGATTAACAGGCGAAGACTGAACTTATTTTTTTACAAATTGATTCGATTATAACAGCAGTTGTTCCGATACCAGGATTTGAATTATTTTCACAAACTTTCAATTTTAATAATATTACATTTGTTTAATAAATATCATTGGTAAAATAATCGTTATGGACAAACATATACACATTATGGTATAATAAAATAATAGTTGAATGGTGGACACAAGGTATGTTTCAATATTGTTTGACAGACAAAATATGTAGTGATAAATGAGTATACAATATCATTTCTTTATATTTAGTATCAAAAACAAAGAAGGAAAACAGTATATGACAATAATTCCCAAGTATTGTGTTTTCACAAGTATGGTGTTTTTTACACAATAACTATTATTGTAGATTGATGCTTACTAATTATTGATTGTTTTCTACAGTGTAATGAAGAAGTGTAATGTGTCGAAACAGTTGACCTTCTAAACTTTTGATACCCCTCCAGAGGAATCTAAGAGGAATCGTATTAAATATTGCTCATATATCTGTCAGATTGTTTTAAAACTAACATTGCAGTAAAGAGATGTACGCACGAATGTCATTTGTATTTCAGCCATTCGCCGTAGAAAAAGAGATATCAAGACATATGTGTTTATGGAGAAATAATATAAGTATATCACAAGTATTATCAGGTATATAAATGTAACGTTAGTTCAAAAACATCTAGTAATATGAGCTTCAACTTTATAGTTAATGATTGATTTCCAATGTGACTTTGTTACGCATACGTGTTGAAATACAACTGTTTTCTGAAACAACTTTGATGATTTTAAACCACAAAACAAACATTAAGGTGTAATGAAAATGAAAATGATATTTAAATTTTGGACAGTGTTAGTGGTCGCAATTACGCAGGACGTTCAGTGTAAAATGAAACCCCAAATCACATAAGAGTTCTGTGTCGTTCAAATTCACCTCAGGTTTGTGCTAGGAACCAGTGAAAGTATTGCCTTTAAATGTGTCATTATGGTCAATGAGCTGTATATATATATCAACCAGACACGCTTGTCCTAGGGGCGCTGACTAGATGCCCATACATGTACCATTACCGTCAATGAACTGCCTAGGAGCGATGGCTGTGCATCCCTTACATTTTCAGTTATTGTCTATGAATATTCGACACACCTTTGCTTGTGAGCGTTGGCTTATCTGCCTTTACATATTTCATTATTGTCAATGACCAATCTACACCTACGGGCGGGGCGTTGAATGTTATAACATTATGTGATACAATATTGTCAATGAATTGTTTACGTCCACCAGAGACTCTAAGATGTCGCCATTTAAGGAGCGTGCGAAATAATTATCAAACCGAAAAGGGCTAAGACAAGACCATTCGTTTCTGTATATTTCATATACACCACCCTTTAGGTGAAAGCTTAATGACATTTATTCACATAACTGTATCCAGAAAAATTAATAAGTGAATTATATTGAACATTTGCGACAGTGTTAGTGGTAACATTTCCTACTACTACTACTACTACTACTACTACTGTTACTACTACTATTATTACTACTTTCGAGCATCTTTTATATCTTAAAATGAATGATTTTTATAATAAAATGATGATGGTTATGTTAGAACAAAGACATCTAATGCTTAACTACACAGCCACTGTAATGCATGCGAAGTAAAATTAGTCTTAGATTAGACAGCCGCATTTGTATTTATTCAAACGCAAATGTTTGTCTGACAGAAACACTTATTTAAATGCATTCCACTTCATGAAGAGAATTATATACGATATACTGCGACACACGCATACTAATTGACAGTATAATAAAACTGTTTTCCAATCAAAATTCAAATGAAATTGTCCTGTTCGCTTATTTCTGTCCAATTGCCAGGAAATTAGAAAGTGTTTGTCTGACAAAGCTCCCATTGCGTCAATTTCTTTTAGTTAATCTCATAATATGAATACATTGTGGTAGCGATGCCTTTCAAAAAGTATAAAAATAGCGGTCAAGGTCTAAATGAGACAATCATTCGTAACGACCGGCTTATTCGATATCTAACTAGTAATTTGAAAAGTGGTGTTGATGTCCAGCAATAAATATGATTAACAAACTGATGATGAAGTCTTAACTTTTTTTAATAATGCAATTTGGTGCATCACCCTCCCACAAATCCACGTCGAATACACTTCACCGTTTAATTGTATATTTTCAAAGTCAAAACTTATGTGAAGAACCATAGAAACAAGCTCAGTAGCCGTAATTTTTAACATAAACCCGGTTTAATGGCACTGGGTAAACGCCAAAGACATAGAACACAAAAGCAAAAAAATACAAACAAGAAACAGGGAACAACAGCACACAACTCCACAAACAGCACGGTGCATATGTACTATATAAAAAAACTAGGTGTGTTTATCAAGGATTGTAAGGTTCCGCCTTGGAACGGTCAGTAAAATGTAAATTTACTGGGGATTTTAACCAGTTTACGTCCACACACCTACGAACACAAACAACTACGCCCGATGATAACAGTTTTATTGTTAGCATCGAATTATTTCTTAGATGCCATTGTTTTACTTAAACGAGAGCGAAGCTGACTCTCAGATCTTAACCAGGCATACTTCATCAGGTCGGTTACATTATTTTAGATTGTACCCACTTTGCAGACTATCTAGATTCCCTTTCAGAAGCAGATTGACTATCAAGCTCCAACTACGTTTTTATACTTCTAAATTACCTTAATTGCAGTTAACCATTCATTAATGTTTCTTAATACCTTTTAATAGTTTCATGACATCATTATTTATTTGAAAAACTTTAACCATACCTTCAACATCACGTGACAATAATCAAAGGATTTTATCGGCTATCGCCACAAAAGGGGCTTGCCAATCAATAGTTTTAGAGGGGTAAAATCTAGCTAGGCCAAACCCTTTTGACATAAGTTTAGTAGGTAATTAAACTGGTTTCTAAACAGTACTTAAACTTTCCATTAGCAGTTGGCCTGGGCCGAAGTCGTTTGATATCGTACCATAACGTTATTACCAAGTTAGTTCTGAGTTTAGCAAAATCCTTTGATAATAAGTATTCAAGTATTTGGGTCACACTAAACATATGCTAAAGCGATTGACTGTTTCATCTATTCTAAGAATGTATTTTTGACACCTGCCGGAAACGGTAAAGAAGCTTTTATGAAAATATACGCCTGCCATTTTGACAACTTAGTGGCTAGATAGAAATAGTGACCGAAACAGACATGAATTAATATTGACCAAAGCCATTGTGTTACATTAGCACATATATTTACCAGAAACATATGCAAAATTTATGTAACCCTTGTTCTAAGAAATATACTAATGAATATAAAATTAGTTTGTATTTGTTAAGCCGTCACCGGGAAAGACCGCCTTGATAGTTTAATCTGTGCAGTTTGGGACTCTGATTTTACTTCTCTATCAAAATGAACAAAACATTGTACATTTGAGAGGTAATAGTACAATGATTCAATAAAATATGGAAACGGGGTCGGGTTAAAAAAGAACCTCAAATCACAGCGTATTTAAAACCCCAAAAAGTATATCAAATTTAGAAGGAATTCGTGTGCGGAATCGTTTTTGTTCTTAATCCGACAAACAATTCTTTGAACTTTGCAATTTCTCATGTGAGTAGTGTTAGTAATACGAATGGAACATAGTGCACTCAATGAGGACCAAAAATCACGCATGCGCATGCGTATTGATCTGATAAAACGGCATAGAATAAGGTATTGAATTTAGTTGAATTATTTTACCAAAATTAGCAATACATTTTTTGTAGTTACTTTTCGGATACGTTCAAGTTTTGGGATTGAAAATATGTTTACATAAACTGTTGTTTTTTTTAAATTGTAGTAAACATGTCAGTTTCATGACAATTTCAGTATGATTTATGTCGTGTCAAAACTTCTATATTCTGTTCTTATGATATCTCTCCTGAGAAATCTAAAAGGAATCGTATTAAATATTGTTCATATATCTGTCAGATTGTTTCAAACAAATATAGCAGTAACGAGACATACATTGTACGCACGAAATCACTTTGTTACAGACAACCGTTGTAGACTAGAGATATCACGAAAGTAGTACTCATTATCAAATACAATAAAAATAAGTCCAAGAGCGTATATTTAAGGGATTATTGCATCGTCAGTAAACGAAGTAGCATTGCTATGCAAAGAAAAACTCGAAGTTTAACCCTAGCTTCCACTGCATGATAAAACATTATTTAATCTTTAGATCACTGTCACGAATGTATTAATCATACGTCTTCACATACCTAAAATTTGTTATGAGAGACAAAAAGCAAATTAACTGTTTTCCAGTGTGTGTCCGGAGTACTTAATACTTATATCTTTGCGATTAGCATTCCTAAATACAATGTATAGTATAGGGAAGAGTCCGATAACCATTCATTAAAAGAACGATCCTGTTTCTAGGCCAAAATGCTTAGGTCCAACAGGCACTAAACGAGAACAACACTTTAAAATACTTTATTATACCTCACTTTTGTATACAATGGTAAAATCCCATTACCCGAAAATGAGATACTTTGACTGTCAAAAACATTTTCAACCTTTTTGACACGTGACCAAGCGAAAATTCACTGTCATGTCATGTGACCGCAGTGACATTTTGAATGTCATATAAGGGCAAATAACTGCCTCAATATTTTAGCTAAATCATGACGTGATTGCCTCCCTTATACACATACAGCAGTGACGTCACTATTCAATGTGTACACAAAAACATCAGACGACAGGAACTGTCAGTTTTTGAAGGAATTTTAGCAAAATTAACGGTGGAATTTTGTTCCTGATATAATTATTTTATAATGTTATATTTAGTTTACCTTGTTAAACTTGTTTAATTAAATGAATTAAAAACATTTTAATGCTTTTTATGAACTTATTTTTTTTCGGTATAATAAAATATATATCATATGGCAGCATGTGTGACATTGATATTGTCAACCCTCGAAACAGAATGTCACCCGAGGCGTAAGCCGAGGGTGACATTCTGTTTCGAGGGTTGACAATATCAATGTCACACATGCTGCCATATGATATTTATATAATATTAAATATTTTGCTATACTATGTAGTCTCCATTGGCAAACTTCTAGCCAGAATCCAAGTTCATTGAGTTGGCGACTGTATCTGATTTAAATGTTTTGACATTATTTAGTGCTTTCATTCAGAGTATTGGTCAAGTAATTTTTATCATTCCTTTAAAGCTGCACTCTCACAGATTGAAAGTTTTGACAAGTTTTGATTTTTTTGTCTTGGAACGAGCCGATATTTGCGAAAATGCATGAAACCAGTTATATTAGACTGCTGACAAACAAATTAGAGCTGTTTATATTTAAGTTAAAAGATTGATGCATTTTTCTTAAACCGTTAGTAACGGATTAAGCCATAAACATTAATTTTCGAACGGAAATATGAAAATCTGTGATCTGATCTTTTGTCTGCAATCTTTTATCATTTGTTTGCAGAAATTTACGCAAAAATTCGCTTTTTCCGAGACAAAAAATGAAAAAAAGGTTGTAAAACGGTATATCTGCGAGAGTGAAGCTTTAAACAAATATTTCTCTATATATTAAACTGAAATATATATAACAATTTTACTGACAATGACCATTCCTTCGACCATCATAACCAAGAACCATTTTCTGGTAAACATTTCACGGATTGTTGTTGTTTAAGTAATTGCTGAATTATTTAATAACAATCCGTGAGTAGAATAGCATAGCTATAATATAAAACAAATGGTCACAGAGTGATGTATTTGATCGACACAGTATATTACAATACATAATATCGATGTTCAAATGTTTATGCACTTCCATCTAGTACTCTGAAAGTTCTGACAAAAGACTTTTGTTTTAGTTGATTTTTCAAGTAATATACAGTTATGAAGAAACCAAATATGGTAAACAAAGCAGACGGACTGAAAATCTGATAAATATAAAGTATGCAATATTATGTAAAGTCCTAAGTATATTATAATTGATATTGCGTTTATGTTAACTTAACTCTTAAATCAGTTCATCATAATATTTATCAATATATTCTGCAACAATTCCAACAATTCATAGTGTCAAACGTCCTTTAAGGCATAATATGTGACCAAGTGGAGCACCTTTGCTTCATATTCATGTGATGTCTGTATCTTGTAATGTTAGCTACATTCATTCATTTCAGATTATGGTGTATCTTGTCGTTCTGGTTTGTTTTATATATTGTATCTATATCCTAACACTACGACTTCATATTCAGATAATGTTTTTTTTCTGATCTTTTAATGAATATTTTAAGTTCATAATTTAACGGTTTTTTTTTGTGATTTTTTTACTTAATGTCTTTAGTTGATATTTGCTCTGGTGAAAGTTACTGATTATGTTTATTGATAAAAGTTCACACAAGTGTAAAAGCGGAAGTCCCATCATTTGATTAGTTCTTATTTTACTGTTGATGATATTTATGTCTCTTGTCCAGTGGCATCGCATATCTTGTTCAAATCCTATTACCTTGACAAAAGCTTATGTATCCTAATCAAATACCGAGACAGTTTTATCACCTGAACATATACGTAATAAGTAACCAGTCCTCGAACGTGTCATAATGTAACCTTTACAGTCGCTAGGTGTTTTTGAACCTTTAGTAAAACAAATATATACCATAATATAAATACATGCTGTCTTATCGATGTACCATAACACAATGGTTAACTTCAAATACGTTTAACCAACAAACAGATAACAGAGAAAGGCATTACATATTTGTTAGTTACATATTTAAACCGAAAGTGTGAACATGGACTTTAGTTATTTCGATTATCGTAATATTGTTGAGCAATTGAGTATTGAACACGAACGATATGATTATAATAAAATTTGTTTTGTTTTTCGAAAGTTATCGTTATTTCTTTCGTATATATACACTATCTTGTAACAACTATGTCTATACGAAACATATATATATCTGAGTATATTTTTAAAAGAAGAGCTCAAATAAACAAAAAGAGCAACAACAACATAAACATACTATACACAACATATAAAGGAGACTGAAAAAGTAGAGAAATATTCCATTTTTACAAAGGATTTATAAACAAAAACAGGTCTTTTAATTTCAGTATCATACAATTTCATTTTCGTCTCTTTGAATGAACGGAATTAATTTTCAATGTTAAAAAATAGATAAACATAAATTAAGAATTGCTTTCAAACTATTTCTGGTTGGAATGGATGTTCTCTTAAAATGAAATATTTTTTTTTTAAATTAATATATTAATAAACTATTTAAACCATTTGTATTGCAATTGATATTACCCATTTCTTATTAATTCACGGAGACTCCAATTTTTTTTCTAAATCTTTTAAAACAGTTTGACACAGGAAGCTCAAGAAAAGATGGTTTGACGTCTCGACATCAGTTCTATAATTTATACTATAAAACAACATATTTTTGATCAACTATCTTTGTTTCTTTAGAAAACTAATTATTTGGTAGGATTCTGTGAATGATACGGGATTGTAGCCACTATAGGTAGCTGTCTGTCGTTATGATTAAATACCATTGTATGTTTATGTTTCCATTCTGATGTAATAATAGAACACTCATAGTCTTACTATAGGGTTAGGACAACATAGAACATCAAAACATAGTTATTATTCTACTTCTCGGAAATTAAACATTTTTCAGTCGATATTACGTATATGTGAGTGACTCTAACATACAAGAGATCCAATGTATATACATGTACACGATGATACTTACGCTTGTTCTAGTAATACAGATATTTTGATAGCTAAACAACTCTGTTTGTTGTTGTGCGTTATAAATATTATAAAAAATCTATAATTATCAAAAAAATACTTATATTTGCATACTCATAAACACATATCTCTTTACCTTAAACAAACATCAATAAGAAAACAAAACAAAGAGATTGTACAACTTCTCTGAAAATAAAAACATGATTCAGCAGATACTGAGTATATGTGAGTGACGGTTACATTACCTGAGTACTATTATAATACTATTATAGATTGATTATTTTGAGCAAAGTGTAAACAAATTTTCGTCAACATATATATTATCTTTATAAGCTTCAAGTTCATTTTCCTTAAAATACCTTCTATTGTTATAAACACAACAGATTGCATTAGCTTCTTTGTAGAACTTTCAAAAATATATGAAATCAGAGGTGCACATACAATTCTACGAGACATAAACAGTAGTTTCCAAATCACGAAGGGGTAAAAAATGCGTAATAAAGCTCTCGTTACCAGTTGAAAGAGACTTAAAAAAGCCTTACGTTCAGTGCTCTGAATACTTATTACGTACGTCTGATGACGACATGTGATCAATCAGTTGTATTTTTTTCGGCGATAAAACAGAATCTGAGTATTGTTGAAAAGACAAAGTAGGCAATAAGTGTGAATGTAAAGCACTTCATGCATCTTGTGTGTTAGTTCTAGTTGTCTCAAGTGTAAAACTGACTGTAAGCCATTGTTATTAGGAGTTCTGTCTAGTCAAATAGTGGGTAAATGTTTAAACCTTTCAAATTCGGCTTAAGGTTTCCTAGTTTGATGAAATTTTCACTATTCACTCAAACTATCTAATAAATTAAGTGCGCTAAGAGAAGGAACCGCATGCGTAATATTTCATTATTTTAATTACAAATTACGGAGGTTACCACGCTGGCATTTAAATTTGTACTCAGATGTATTTGAATGAATACAAGCTTGGGATAATTTGTTTCCAAAGACATGGCACTGCTGTTAAAAGGAAAAAAATATGACAATCTCATCGCTCAACATAACGTGTTCGTAATTTAGCATTATGTAAACATCATCAACTAAGGAAATTTCGTTAATTGAAAGAAATTACTACAATTATTTGTAATATACTCGAGACAAGGATCTTTATTTTACAGTTTAACTACAACATATTCAAAGCATATCAAGATCCATAGAAACGTAACCGTTTGTTTAAAACACGTACTAAACTTTTCTTCAAAATATACTATGCTTTTGTTTTGATACACATGTGATTAAACATTGCGTAAACATTCTGATGATGAAGTTTTTGGCTCCCCGTCACTTCTGTACTAAGATAGTTAATGGTTTCGGGATTCAAAGCAATTGTTCGTATCCTGTAGTTAAACAAAAAATCAACGAACGTTTGACTAGATTTTAAGATATAATTGTTTATGCTTTTAAATGTTGTCTGCATTTGTTAATATAGGTAAACTATCAGTTTGATGTTTGACCATTACAAATGATTAAATGTCTTTTCTAAGTTTGGTTTTCATAAAAAGGTTCAACATAACTGCTATTATATTTACTCATGCTCTTTGTTTTACTTTGGCGATTTTCTTGTCAATACCTTTAGAACTGTCATTTAAACAATATTTTGGTAATTATGATTCCGAACCATGATGGCGGTATTTTGGATGCCGAGGTTGCGTACGCCCGATTCTACTGAATAGTAGATTGGGAATTCGTAAAACAACACATTCATGGTATTAAAATAAAATAAATGTCTAACGTTTACAAATAAATCATGAATACGGCAACATTATCGAAGAATATTTTCATATTGGTTTTCGGGGAGAGACATAGAGCACATTAAAACATATTGTTTGGCTCATCTAACATCCATTTTGCAAGCATTTGCTTTTTGGCAATATGGTGCTGCTGTTTGGTGTACATCGCAGGACAATGAAGAAACATTTGAATTATTTAAACAAGTAGTTGCAATTTTAACGAATTGTACAGAATAACAGTGATCCATAACTTTTAGCTTCAAAACCTTGATATATTTCGGAGCAAAAGTCAGTTTAACATATTAATTATAAAAGGTCCAATGACCGTATGGCTTTTCAATAGTTTGAATGTCTTTGAACGAAGAGTCAATATCGTGATATGAAGGAACACCAAACAGCAATTGGCAGATACTTGTTGTTTAAAGTCCAAGTTTGATAATAATTTAATACTTCAATTTAACTAGCGTTACAAACACTAGCGGCAAATGAAACAACAACTGTTAACAACAGAGGTCTTCATTTTTTTATTGTGTTTTACTATTGTTGCAAGCATTTTTCACATTTTACAAGATATGATTTTGTCTGACCACATTCGACGTAGACACGTCCGTTAAAAATGTGTTTCTATAATGAATAGAACCAGATTCTATAAGGCAAAATGTGTTTCTCCCGTTCATTAATGTTCTCACAATATGAGCTATTGTTTGACATTATGAACAAGTTTTTCTCACAACAGCGATTGATGCTCATATCAGTCAACTTGATTATGCACAAACTGCAACACGTAATTTATAGTACAGCATTTGATGTAATACTTTGGCTGTTAATAAGAAGAGTGCAAACATGTCATTCGTTAGACAAAATCTGCTTTTGGCGTTGAGACTGTCTCTCACGCTAAACAAATACGTTTCAATAGCATGAAGAGACGACATTGTTATGATTTATTCAGAATGAAAAAAGTACCGTGTAAATCCCATTGGGAATGTGTAGACAAGAAGCCCTAAATATTTCATACGATAAGGCACAATGCAATTTGTCAATACCCTTTTGATAAAGTCTGGCAAATATTAACACAGTTCAATGTAATGCGTTCGATGACAACGCCATTCAAAAAGTGAAGCTAGGAAACAACTGGTTTGCCTTTAAAGACGTTTTAATGGCGAAATAAATTTGCCTTTTGGTTAATTTTCCCTAAGGGATAATTCTGTGCGTACATGTAAAACGCAAAGCCATATTAAACATTGAATTAAAACGGAAGTCGTTAAGTTCAAGATTTATTTTACAATTTTACTTGAAAAAATATGTAAACACGCGATGTTAATGTAACAGTATTTCCTGTGAGCGCCGAATTGTAAGAAACGTATGGAATATTGAATAAAAGCGTTGAAATGCACGAGATTCTATTAGGATGAGATGATCAGAGTACAACGAAAGCGGAGAGCAGTATGCGTTTATTATTATGTTTAATGTGACCTTGAGTGAACAGTTCTCAATTTTGGGCGCAAATACGGTATGTATAACACTTGACCGTGAAGGTGACCTTTGATATACTGAAACGTATACGCTAAGGATGAAATGTAGTGAAGGGCAACACACCTTTGCAGCTTTGTGGTCAAACCTTTGACTTATTGATGTTATAACACTATTATAAATTATATATCATTGAAGTTTTACGGTCAAGTAATTTTGCGGACGCATTATTCATCACACTCTTTGCCTTGACATTCATATTTGAGCTTTAAAAATACTGCCTAAAATTGAAATTTCAATGTCCTTGGTTTCCCGTTCTCAAGTGATTTTAACAAACGTTTTATATAACTGTTGACCTTGACCTTGACCTTGACATTAAAACCGAAAGTGGTCATTTACTCTTCAAAAACATCATATTACTGATGTTTCACAGTCCTAGGTCACAGACAACAGATTAATTGATATTTACAGCC